>NW_011967240.1:1906342-1912602 GCF_000949405.1 Vollenhovia emeryi | reverse complement strand
GTTCTACCTGGGATGTTATTGTCAGTAAAGAATTAACCAAGTGTTTGCAACGTACTTTCAAACGGTGCAACCATCAATAAAACTCTTCATTAACAATGCAACTATCGATAAAACTCTTCATAAATAAATATAAACATCATCTCTCACTTAAAATTGTCGCCAGGGATTCGATTGCTTGCACTAGTGGGCATAGCGCTTGTTTATATAAGTCAATTCTTATAAATTTAACTTTGCCTCAAATACATGTTCAAAGAGTATGGAGCCAAAAAATGATCCGTATGGATGCTATACAAATTATTTTACTGACTAAGAAATGTCTCAAGAGATATTTAAGATGATTCTTAAATATAACAACTGACTGTAGACAAGCTTTGGTGTGCGCTCAGCGCGCACTAGTGCAAGCAACCGAAAAATCGCTATTACTTCTGGAATTTAACACGGAAATCTTTAAATGTGTAACAATTGCTTTTAATCGCAGTTTTTTCATGAGCTTTATCACTGTCTTTTACGTCAGGTGAACATGCCTACCAATATATTACCGGTGGAAATATTTAGGCGCCAATTATCTCTATCGCACGAAAAGTTGTTGTTTATTCTTGTATTTTATATGCTTCTATACACGTATTTTTCATATTTTTCCTGTTAATATTATATCATGATTATTTCAAGTATAATAACGTATTTTCCATTACACACAAGCATAATTTCCTTTTGTCCGCATATAACACGCACATACATGTATAATCCACATATATAAATTTTATACCGTAAATTAATGTTACATTTTTATAATCTATATATCGACAAAAAAAGGAACAATTGCGAACGAACGAGCGCTAAGCACGTTCTAACGCTTTTTGTCAGCTATAATTAATTGCCGTTGATATATTATTACTAATATTATTTATTAATTTGTCAATGGTTCGTAAAGTTAATCAAAGAGAAAGATAAATCATTGTGATTGATAATGCAAACGCAATTTTCGAGAGCAATTGCACGGATGACGAATCCGGCACTTGGTTTCCCTCAGACGGTATCGTATTATTTGCCAAAGCTGCGTTAATGGATTTCATTAAGGGATAATCACGCCCATCGAGCAAAGTCATATCGTCGTGCAGCGATGCACACTTGCCTCGGAAATCGTCCGTGTCTATGCTCCACACCATAACACCCGCCAGTTTCTGTCTCTTTGCATATTCCACCTAAAATGGTTCATCAGTATAAGAGTTTATTAAGTGATATTTTTGGTTGAAGCATTCCAGTTTGCGCGAATAAAATGTAGAACAGCACAAAGCGCAAGCAATAAATTAATATACATTACTTTAATTTCCCGGAGCATTTCCACAATAAAGAGAGAACGTTAAGAAAGCAAGTTACTCTGTATATTTTATACATATGTACATTGGTCCACATTCTGAATCCTCTTTTATCGCTAAAAGTGCTACTAAAATCGTTTTCGAAGGATTCTTACTGGCTGAAAGAATCTTTTATGGACACTTTCGTCGATAAAAGACGATTCAGAATATGGGCCATGGTTTCGATGGAATTCTAAATATTGAGGAAAACTATTTTCAATGATTATACGAGTTACATTTCACGAAAAGTATAAATGAGAAATACCTTGGCCATCATGGCTTTGCGATCATCGTAAACTACAACATGGTCCTTTTTAATCGCATAAGCTGTACTGCTCTCGTTGTCCCATCCAGTTGTCCAATCTTGTGGATACAAGACCAATGCCTCGCAAATCTGTACAGAAATTTTCCCATAAATAATTTATTCACATCACATCTATTTTACATTATATATTTTGTATGGTCAAGACCTGCTGCAGGTTTTGAATTCGATTATCGTAATGGAATTCTAACTTTTACGTATTACAAAATATAATGGAACAAGTTATTGACTGTCAAAATTACAGAATTTGTGAAAAGATACCATAGACTAACAATAAGTATAAATGCAGTATAAACAGATATGCGCATAGCTAAATACCTCATTGAATCCCATAAAGCCTTCTTCGGATGTGTAAGGCCCTTTGAATCCAGTATTCAAACTGGGCAGGCCAATTGGATTTATTTTAGGCGTTTCTGGTACAGTCGTAAGAATGAAAGTTCTCCCATACATCGCCAGCCCTAAGACTAGTTTCTCGGCTGGGGCTCCTTGTTGCAACAAATACGTAATAGTATGTTCCTAAATGTTGCAGATACAATCGTGATGCGATTAAGTTACTACGCTTCAGGTCATGTAATGTTCGTATAGATATGAAATTAAATTAATATAGATAGTATAGATATAGATATATAGATAGTATAGATATAAATAGTTCGTACAGATATAAAATTAAATGTTAAATATAAATATGAAATAATAATGAAATCCTAAAGTGGATAGACGTCATTGATTCTTCATTTCGGTGTGTCTGTACATTATCTTTATCGAAAATATCACATATATTTCTTACCACATCTAATTGAGTTTTGCTTCGCAATGGTGAATTTGGAAGGACTTGCTTGTTCCATGCTCCGTGATAATCATATGCCATGACATGAATGTAATCGAGATATTTGGATATTTCAGGAACATCGTACGCTGTATTAATAGTGGTATTAACGGCGCTTATAGCTGCGGTTAGAGAGAAGCGGTGTTCCCTGAAGGCACTCTTCAATTCCTATCGTAAAATAAATAACGGATTTATTTCCTCTGTTAGGAAAAGAAATGATGAAATATAATATTTCTACCTTCACGAGGCTAACAAAATTCTGTTTATCGTACTGAGTACCGCCACGGCTTCCAGGAAATTCCCAATCAAGGTCCAGTCCGTCGAATCCGTACGTTCTGTTGCGATAAAATTTAATTTTTTAAAAATAAACGTACAATAAGTTCAATAGTGTAACTGCACAATATAGATAAGACTAGAAGAATGAAACCACAATTGATCAAAATAAGGTTTCAATTATCGGCAAATGTTGTCACGTTGAAATAAATCATAAGTTATGGCGTACAATTTCTTAAGCAAAGGAGGTTCCGCTTTAAGAATTGATCTTCTACAATGGAAAGAAAACGCATAAAAGAATAATTAAGATAAATATATCACGACGAACACACTTGAGAAACTCGACAGTGCTGGCGATGAAAATTCTCCTACGATCCGGTAACGAAGCCATCGTCGAATAATTTGTACTGCCTTCGTTCCAGCCGCCGATACCGAGTGATACTTTCAGACCTTGTTTGCGGAATGCTGTCATCTTTTTGTAGTTGCCTATTCCTGTATTCATCCAGAGTTATATTCATCAAACTTTAATGCGAATTTAATATAATTTACATTATTGAATTATTATAAATTAAATCAATAATACACTAATTAATTGGCAATTTTGCTAAACAATTTAATTGAACGATTGGATGCAAGAATCAGGTGGCTCCACTTCCTTGTCACGAGTGTTATAATTTTATTATTTCCTATTAAAAAAGTAAAAAATTAAAATATATATATTTTTTATAGTTGCTATATTCAAACGTGCCATCGTTATGAACGAAGAAAATGTAAAATACTGTGACTTCTTAGATAGTTTTTTTAGTTCCTGCAAAATTTACTAAAATGGAGCTGCCTGCATTCTTGCATTTAGCCCCCTTCAGTTATTCCTCTCTTCTTTAATTTCTTTACTATAACATTAAGTTACTTGAACTCGGTTTGGTCTTTCATATTAATAATTTTGAATAACTTATTTTTTAACTAGTCAACTTTCTACGATAGTTATTAGTAAAGCCTGACGCAAGCTTGATTTCATATCGAGATTGTATTTACCATCTTTCTCCATATCTGCCCAAGGATCGAGGCTTCTTATCGTCCAATTCGAAGCGTTTAGACCAGCAAATGCGTAAATTAAATGGGTACAGTGTTCTGGGCGGAGATTGTCTAATGAGAATGCTCCATTTCCATGCCTGTAGGCCGCCCAAGATGCGACGTAGCAGACAACGACTTTGTCATGCTTCGGTCTTATGAGTCCTATAACAAAATCAGACTGATTAGTGAAATAATTACTTTGCTTATCCTTTTAAATTAGATATATGTATATTTAAGGCGATTATCAACAAATTTCGGAAATGCATACCCTTACGAAAAAGTAACGAAATGATTACTAGAAAATTACTGTATTACATCAGTAATGGAATCATTAGACATTACTGATGTACAGTAATTTCCTAGTAATCATTTCGTTGCTTTTTCGCAAGGGCATCCAAGTGCATAAAGAAAAATCGATTTCTTTCTTCATAAAGAAACATCTATGCCAAACTAATCTGAGGACTCGTAGATAAAGCGAGGCTGGAGGCTACTTTCGAGACACTCTGTATATACGCCTTCGCGAGCCTCTTATGAAAATGTCGCGTCCCCATTGTGCGGCGTGCCGGCTTTTACTTTCGCTTGTTCGTACGTAAACGCAGAAATTAATCGCTAACCGAGTGCAATATCGCAGTATATTGCGCGTATGTCGTTACAGAAGTAAAATGTACTTTCAATCCTAAATAGAGGTAGACTTAGGCTGCAAACTCACCGTGAGCACTGTAGGTCCCGAAAAGTAGAATCGTAAGTAGAAATGCCACGTCGCTGAAGGACATCGTGGCGCTATAAACTTCCTCGATGCGTATCTAATGCGTCCGACGATCTGCAACGATATTTTGAATTAGAGAAAAATATCTACGGTATCGCACCTCGAGCCCGATAAACATCGGTGCCCCGTGTTCGATGCAAAGCCGCGTATCGTCGATTTTTATTTCAGATCTAGCGCGTCTCCCGCGAATTTTCTAGTTCGCCGCGTTATCTAACGAACCCCCATTAATATAGTCGGAAGCTACGATAATCTCAGGCACGGATAACGTTAGCAAACTTGTGATCTGTTTTTTATATCACTCGCGATAACGGCGATAGCGGGAACTTCGTGTCCTTTTTGTATTTATTTTAGATAATATAGAGCGGCGAATTTTGGCTGACGTTGTTATCACAAATGGCGTTTCTTAATCGGCCCGACGTCGCCGATCGCACGTAGTTAATATTAATACGATACCAATTCGTCTGGTTGCAGACTGTAGACTGCTGAGACTGGGATACGCGCGCGTCGGCCAGGCCCAGATCACTTTCACCCGTAACTGTTCATTCTTGGGCGAGCGACGAGGAGAATGACCGCGAGAAGAGGACGCACTCAGAACCTGATATGCGTTATTGCCGGAAATTTGCTTTGTCCTTTGTGTGAATTCCTCTGCTGATTTTCTGACATAATAATAATAGTAATATCACAATATACCTGCGCGTTACATTCTGCGTGAGACGCACGCTTTATAAATGGTATACAACATTGCCTAAAAAAGGAAGAAGAAGAAGAAGAAGGAGGAGGAGGAGGAGGAGGAGGAGAAGGCGGAGGAAAAGAAGAAGGAAGGAGAGAAAGACGAGGTGAGGGAAAAATGAAAGAACGTAGATCGACGTAAAGAGGAAACGGGGGAATGAGAGAAGGCAAGCGAGCGCTGAAGAGGAAAAAGAGCAGAAGAAGGAAGTACGAGGGGAATATATGGAGAGAGCGAATAAATGTGAAAATATCGCGGAACGATGGCGCTCAGAATGGTGCCAAGACAAATGTGTCCTCCCACTGCATTGAGATACATGCGCCTATTAGGAGGAATAGAGGAGGTGCATGGCGCGACGGAATATGTTTCCTCTTGTTAATTGCAAGAATCTGTAACTGATTTTAATCAACCAACTGAGATTTAAAATCCCTTAAGTCCCAGTCTACAATAGAGATTTAAGCCCTAAGCCTTAAGAAATTGACTAATCACAGTCGCGCATTCTACTCATACTTGACCGTGATTGGCCAATTTCTTAAAGCTTAGGGCTTAAATCATCTATTGTAGACTGGGACTTAGACGTCTATAAGACCACCAAAAGAAACTGGTAGATATTTGGAACATGTACAAGTATTTACATCATCGATACTATACATCGATACTGTCGAATATTAATTGTGTTGTCCGGGATGATTCTTTAAAGCAGCTTTCGTCTTAGGATGTGTTCGAAAATGGATTTAGTTACTGCCAGTGAAAACAGTATAGTTGGTAGCAATGAAAATTACTGGTGCTGCGTTTTTCGCACGCCAGTAAAGTCAGTAAGGCTGGGTCTACATTTGGATGTCGTAAGTCGTGTCGGAAGGAATTGACCAATCACAGTTCATTATTCGACTTACGACATCCAATGTAGACCCAGCCTTACT
>NW_011967240.1:1882345-1905733 GCF_000949405.1 Vollenhovia emeryi | reverse complement strand
GGAATTGACCAATCACAGTTCATTATTCGACTTACGACATCCAATGTAGACCCAGCCTTACTGACTTTACTGCTGCGAAAAACGCAGCACCAGTAATTTTCATTGCTACCAACTATACTGTTTTCACTGGCAGTAACTAAATCCATTTTCGAACACATCCTTATTAATAGCAAGAGAATTTTTAATTATAAATTTTACTAAGACTTAATCTCTCTTCCTTCCAGTAAATAATGTAGATTCTAAACAGATTTTTATGAAACAGCGATATGTATAACTTTTTTAAAGCCACTTGGTACATTTGAAACTAACAGTTAAAAATCACTAAATTTTTACAAACTAACGTTTGATTTATACAACATAAATAACTAACTTAGAGATAAATAACTAACTTGGCATCTTCAGTGAACGTAACAATGATACATTGCATAATAATAAGAAATATAAAATTACAAGTTTGCCTTTTAACATAAACGATAATTAGCACCTTATATAAATACGATATACGAGCAGTAAGACGCGAGAATAATTGTTATTATGTTCTGGGAGGATTTGGCAGCTCTATTTTCAACAATAGTCTTATTTAACCATTGTAGATAAAAATCCACTCGAGAATAAACACCTGGTGCATTCGGACGAGCGCATCCCGCGCCCCAGGAGACAATACCGACCTGCGTTCCATTGCATAGCAATGGTCCACCGCTGTCGCCCTGAAAATTCAATAAGCGCACTGTAGACTCTAGCTACAAAAAATAAAAATGAAAGTAGTAAAGAGCTAAAAATCAATATTAACATTGTTTCCCTGACTCTTTTGTTCAGCACAAAACAATATGATTTATTACTGATTTCCTTATCTATTATTTTCTTCAAAGAGACAAAGAAATATGTCGTTATTTAATTATTTCCAAGCAAAAACTCCACATACACGTGCATCTACAGAATTGAATGCAAACCTTGCAGGCGTCACGACCACCTTCCGGTAAACCAGCGCATAACTGCTTTTCTTTATGTACATTCAGCATGGGGCATTTGTCAGGTGAAATTAATGGGATTCGAACGTGCCGCAAATGTGTGCCGCTTCCTTGCTAATAATGAGCCACGTAAAGAGTCAAGTAAATAAATTATTTGGTCACGTGGATTTTTTATTTTTACTGAACTCTGTTAAATACTTTCGGAATTAATTAAATTCCATTTCTGAAAAAAAAACGACAGAGCTTCTAGGATAACTGGACACAAGTATTAGAAAAAGTCCGCTTCAAGCGGAATCTAAAATAGCTCTATGGCGATTTCATGATTGGTCAAACCCTCTACGACGCGAGGAAACATATTTGCATGCCCCGTCTGTTCGAGACAATGTTATACGAAGAAAAAGAGGAGGATGCTTCTTCCATCAGAATGTATTATCCTCATTTGCGTGGGGGTATTGAATAAAGCAACTCCGTAACAACTCGCTTACGCTTGAATCAGGTATGTGTCGACCCCATCCGATCGCGACACAATCCTCCGTGTATATCTGGAACATATCCGCAAGGTACACCGGCGGAAGTGCGACGTATTGGACGTACGCGTTTCTGTAAAGTGGTCTCTTGAGCTGCAAAAGCGGGCACGGTTGACAGTGCGAGGCCAACGGTGGTTTACAAGGTTTTGCTCTCTTTATTATCGACACAGAATTATATACACGGCATAAACAGTCACCCTGAACAATCCAATATCGTTTTGCATGTCCGAGAATCGAAACTCTGCGTGCGGCAATGTCTTGTCTACCAATTCCACCTGCATGGAACTCCAGCTTGGTAAATACACATAGGTCGCGCCAGCGATCACATAGAAGTGGCGTGGACTCTCAGCTGCCCACGTACCGTCGTGCAACCGTCTTTAAACAACGACGAGTTAATTATACACCTTGGGTTTTTTTTTCCATCTAAACATCGGAGCGGTGTGGGGGAAAAGTGGGACGCAGTCAAACGCGAGATGTAATGACGGAGCTCTTTTTCCTGCTCAATGGCAGCGCGGGGTTCGATGACTCGCTCTCTTCGCATGCTGAATAAATAATTTATTTAAATAAAAAGATACCAACAACTTTTAGGGACGTATGTTCGCGAGGCCACGAGGTCTTTCGAAAAGTCTTTTAAAACATTAAACTGAGAAGTCTTGAAACAACACGAGCAATTTTCCTTTCGCTGCAGGCGAAATACGTGCAAACGTGGTCTGTAATTATGTTAATCTCGAATAACAAAAAAAAAATTATATTGTATTGATAATAAAAATTAAGTACGTCGTGTTATAAACCCGGGAATTTCTTGACGGCCAGAGATAATGAAGATTATCGTATAAAATTGGTGTTTCTTTTAGCTAGAGAAGAGGAAAGTAATGTCGGGCAAATGTGTTCTTTAGTGTCGGTCTCAACGTAATCGCTACCTCTGGCACGTGATCTCGATTCCCCCTCAATTTGTCTCGTCCCCTTTAAATCACTCTTTTAATATTTCACGCGGCTTGTCGCGTGAACGAGCATACGTCTGATTGCGCCCCAATTTCGCCCTACGTACAATCACGAGCGGCCGAGCTGACACGTAAAACAGAAACTACGTTCACGCGAGTAGTAGTACATCTCATCGCTAGTACACAGCTAATCGATACACAGATAGATACCGCGACAGATATCATTAGCCTTAAGATCTAGCGCCGCTAACCTTCTCGTTACTCGTGAAAGATATACGCTAGACAGCTCACATCACTACTCACAGTCAGAAACAAATAAGGTACAATCGTAGGGGATGAACGGGACGGAGGGCGCGCGTTAAGATTCCCTCTATAATTAATGAGCCGGTTGTCAACAGGCAGTTATTCTTATACCCGATCGCTGACACCGTTCGATCTACCGTCCAATCCCGTTCACTCGGTGGTTGCTGTATGATCCAAAAGAGGTTTGTATCCAGTAGCGAAAATATAAGTCCGAACATTTCGCGTACGTTTCGCGACATAAGCTCGCCTACCTGAATACGTTTGGGATCTTTACGCTGGACTGCTGTTTCAGATATACAATCTCTTTGCGATATTTAACGAATATTCGTATAGAATGTGTAGATATAAATATCTCTTATAGGAGAGAGAGAGACTCGCTCTCTTTCGAAATATATAACACGTTTCCAAACTAGATTACTGCAAATTTAAATCCGCCGACTTGCTCGGCTTCTCACAAATGGAAGCGATTTACATCTTACAAGACACCGTCATTACATCAACCACAAGCCCAGCTTTCTTCTGTGAACGAACATACAGTACCTCTGCAGTAGCAAGGAGGTTAAATACGGCCACTAATCTCACGTATTGTGGTGTAATCCTAAAATGTCTTACCAGGGCGTTCGGTTCGCTTTACAAATAAATAATTATATTCCCGAGAATACCGAAGTGTTAATTTATATTTCAGCCACCAAAGGATCTCTATCTCCGTGATCTTTTTACCTCGCGAAACTTACTTTAAATCTAAAAAGGTACAGATCACATAAACAGCTTCGTATTTAAACATTTTATCGTATTAAAAACTGAGAAGATATTCCCAGCCTCTTGGAAAGTTGCAAGTAAAAGTGAGAGACGGTTTAAACTACGTAAGAAACTTTGACCATACGAGAATCTTTTGCATACTCTAAATAATGAAAACAAGCGGCAAAATTGTGCAATGTAAGATGCCCTTGATATCGGACACTAATAAAAATGGAATTCGCTCGATACTCTTCATTTCACAGAGAAAATAAATTTCAAACTTCAAGGAAAAGTAATTTAAGAAAACGACCCAAGAAGGGTAATTTAAATTTTTTCGCGTTATTTTCAGACAGCTTAAATTTTATTTCAAGCTCATATAATTTTGTACAGCCTCAAAGGAATAAACGTTTCTGCGTTCGCTACTCTCGAAGTTCAAACTTCAATTATAGAGTTATCTAAAAATATTTTTAACTGAAATTTAAATATAAAACTCGGGTAAGTATACACCTGCCTGACAGGTATACAACGCATATATCGTTTTTGCACAAGAAAAGTGACACCAGTAAAAATGTTTTTGCATTTTTATAATTTATCAGTGAATTAACATAGAAAACAGTGAGCAGTGACTCATTTAAAGTTGCAAGTGTACCACTGCGATTTTCCATGACATACTTATAACTGCAAATCGGTAACTATTCACTGTTTTCAGTGATAATTATAAGTAAACCAATGATATCGTTTTCCGAAACAACCTACATTAGCCAGTGTTTTTATTTAAAAAAACAACGACGTTTCGGTCCCGGATTTGGACCCTTTTCAAATATTCTTTTCACACAATTGCCATTGATCTCATATCGCTCTCTTGGTCAATATCGTTATGTTAATAAGATATTGGTCAAAAAATGATTGCACTCCTTGGTTGAAGAGTGCAAAGTCAATTTAAGTTGCGTTGTTATTTTTACGCCACGAGTAAAAATGTCGAGTGTGTTAGTCGAGATGTCGGGTCGAACTGATTTCGATCGAACAGTTTGGACAGAAGTCCAAATCCGGGACCGAAACGTCGGTTTTTTTAAAAATAAAAACATTGGCCAGTGTAGGTCGTTTCGAAAAACTATATCATTGATCATAAGTAAAGTCACAAAAATTTCGTCCAAAAAAGGCGCAATGCAAAGATTGCATTTTGTGTGAGTGTAGCGATAGTAAAGAAATGTATGAAAATAAATAGGATTCTTTCAGATTATGGAGAAAGATTTCAAGAAAGAAGAAGGAAAAGGAAAAAAAAACAATTTAGCAGAGCATGTTGATCGTAGCTGTGCACGATTCGCAGGTAGATTGAAAGGATAAACTCGTCCTTCTGTAAAACTGCTATTTTGAATTGTGTCACTTGTCTCGCGTTAGAAGCGATATGCAAAATCAGGAAATTCTAGTAAAGCATTTTTGAAAAAAAAGGGTGACGTTGTCAAAATTAATAATGTTGCAACGCAAATGTACGTCAATTTGTTCGCGTAGCAAATGTATCACAGAAAAAGCATGAAAAGATAAATTCGCTGTACATACAACATGGCAGTGTGTCCTAATCATAATTGGCCGCGAGAGCCTTTAGAACGAATAACTTTTATACACACACTCTTACATATATATAAAATATAAGCAAATGAGTAAGAGATCGACACCTTACCGTCGTTAAATTAAAAAGATCACAGATTAACAATTAACACAGAATCAAGCTCAAGGAGTGTCGTGCGCTGCTAACAGAACGCTCTCTCCTACGAGAGCTCCTCCTGACTTGTACCGGAAATCTCACGCGAAATATCCTGGCTCGTTTTTCACCCCGTTATTTCAGAGGACGCCGGTATTTTAATCCTGGAATGTAATTCGGGAATCCCCCGAATTCCACCCTCTGCTCAAACGTTTTATGCATTCAATTGCGTGTGAGATTCAGCAGGTGAGGGAATATATGTAGGGCGAACAAAATGAGTGCTAAAGCCCCGGCAGGAGAGAAAGAAAAGGGGAGAGAGAGAGAGAGAGAGAGAGAGAGAGAGAGAGGGACTACACCACCCTCTTCTTCGACAGACACAGCGCAAAATGCGAAACGCAGTCTTGTGACACGCACCTGACCATGCAATGGGCGGCCGACAGGACGAACCTACAGGCGACGTAAGTGCCTCCGCACGAGTGGCTATAGGGTCGGCGCTGCACCGAGACCTAAGAGGAATTGACATTGAAAAATTCGGATTCGCCGAGTCCGAGTCGAGTCGGTTGCCGCCTTAACCCTTGCGCCCTAAGCTCGAAGTGCCCAACGCTCGTTCGAGACCGCTTTTGCACCTCAACTTCACAAATAATTTCCTCCCCTTTCGCATCCCATTTTTATATTCACGTTTTATCCTGTATTTCCTGTGGAGCGTCTACGAAAGCGAGATAAACGTTTCGTAAGGTCGCATCGTTTGCAGACACATTTAATTTCGAATTACAAAAACTCCAAATGATTTTATCCCCCTGGAACTTTGAATAGGGCGACGCGTTTTATCAATCCGACGTCTTTCCAGAGGAAACGCTTGACTATTTGGAAATTGAGATTTCCGGCTGTCTCGAAAGCATTCAGAGTTAGATTGGCACGAGCGTTTAAAGTGTACCGTCAGTACCTATCGCGCGGACGAGAAATTAGACGTGCCGAAACTGCACGACGTAATATCCTAGCTTGTATTTTAATAAAACCGATATCTCCGATCCGAATTGGTCCTGCATGTGAATTCAGGAGAATTACCCGAAGCGCAAAATGCAAGATACGTCAGTCGAGACTTCATTTTCAAACCGTCATCGTCATAACATTTTTATTTCGCGCTACTTAGAGATCGGAACTGTTCGACCGTACGGAAAAAAAAAAAACGCTAAAAAAGTTTATGGATCGTTGAAGCGCTCGTTGAATCGCCGAGCATCTCGTCGACTCCCCGGATGGTTGATGGAACCACCCCGCGACCTTGCACAATGCGCATCGCGTTACTTCCACGTCCTTGACGTCAGAATCGCTACGCACATCCGCGAGGCACCTGGATGGCACCGACGACCCTCGAAAGGCGAAAGGCGAAGGGTTAAGGGGGCCTGTGTGTGTGCGTGAGAGAGATGGGCGCGTCGCCACGCGTACGATAAACGGATAATTCTTGATGCTGGTGATCTCCCCGCCGACGATGCGCACAGCCGCCCCGTCGTCGGCCGCAGGCTCCCACGACGTCGCGGTCGTTTCGACGCCGGTCACCAGGGAAATCGCGCGGATATACGGTACTAGGACGACCACGGCCACGACCGCGAGGAGCATCGTGACGGCTCGCGTGCGGCTCGCCGTAAAGCTTTAACGGGATCCTCCATTTTCTGTGCCACGCTCCCGTCGACTTTTGTTTCTCCGCTAATTTATACCGGGGGGGGGGGGGGGGTCTGCTCTCTCTAGCGCACCTTCTTACGTGTTTCTCCGCAAGCTTCGGGTGGGGATAAATAAATTATCTTTGCGTTTCCCGGGGAGAAGCCCGCCGCACGGAGCGCACGTGGCAACGAATATAAAATACGCGATGGATAAATGTGGAGTCCTGTGTGTGTGTGTATGTGTGTGTGTAGTATGAATGTATGTATTGATTGGCGTCAAGTATTTCCAGATATAATCTTTCCACGTGACACACCTTTCCTCCCCACAAACTTCAAAATCAATTTTGCCTGCGGAAGGTGCAGCTGGAAACAGCAAACTCGTATAAAATTTGCGATACAGTAAATTTGGAGACTTGGACAGGCCGGCTAGAGTGAACGCTGAGACGACTGGGAATATGTTAAAGGGGGAGAAAGACAGAGAGAGAGAGAGAGAAAGAATGAGATCGTTAAAAAAGACGACTTCTTTTCTATATTACTTCTCAGCGGTGGCGATCTTGCTTTCCGGGCAAAGCACATTGCCTAGCAGACTAAAATCTGCCTGAGATATTTCCTAAACTGCGGACAATATGAAAAGGCACTTTTCAATTAAAATATCGTTACTAAGCTTTCAAACTTCGCTCAGACGGCCGGACGCCCCCCCCCCCCCGGCTCTTACCTTGTATATAAATACAATAAAAATTGAAAAGTGGTATATTTGTTGCAAGTTTGAAAGCATGTAAGAATTTGCGCGCGATTGGATTAGGTATTCTCGATTTTAGCAAATAGTCGCACAATCTGAAATACGCATAAAAATTCATTAATCAGAAATATATTCTTTACTTCTATAAAGCACTACGTAGTCAATGTTTGTTCCCTAACGTTTCCACTTTCCTCTAACTAGGGCAATTAATTTACCATTTTGTAATCTGCCGTATTAATCTTTACATTAATTGTAACCGAACTCGAATCGCGCGGTCTAGTCGTAACGTCAGCTACGGGCATACGTTCGTAAGATCCGATCTGCGAAGCTATCAAAACTTTTTTCGTTAGATTAGTCGTCTAATAGTCGTCTCTGGGGACGACGATACGTTTCTCTCCGATTATCCTAATAATCAAGATTAGATTAGTACTCTAAAGCCCCGGAAAGCATCGTTCGCGTTCACCCTAGCGCAAGCGTTCGTCGACATAATCCTTTTAGTGTTCTAAAGTACCAAGCTTAGGTAGTCATACTAACGTACACTTACGCCGCAACCAATATGGCTGTTTAAAGTTGCTGGTATTTAGTATGAGTACCGAGTACAGCAGAGAGAGAGAGAGAGAGAGAGAGAGAGAGAGAGAGAGAGAGAGAGAGAGAGAGAGAGAGGATTATGATTTTTTAACGAGGAGCCGTGTCAACGTACAGACAGGAGATAATCCCAGGCGCCTGGTCGTGGAGAACCGTGTCGGTGCGATGGTATCGCATCAAGTCTTTTAAGTCCCGTCAAAGTCACGTCGTATCGACGGGTAAACGCGCCCAATAGTGTTCCAAAAAGTTGGCCGCAAGCACGACGGCCGTAATCGCTACTTCTACTAGATGGTTGAGTCAGAGCTTGATCGAATCGGCTTATCAGTCTCTCGATCGATCTCAATAAGATCAATACAGTGCATTATCCCTCCAATTGCGAGGGGATAAGGTAATAAAAGACCAGATTGTACGTCAGGTGAGCTCGGAGCAAGGAAATCCCATGCTTTAATCGTTTAGTTATTGTATACGTAATGGTAAGCGATCAGAGGTATTATTGATCAGACTCTGACTCGGGTGTCTCTAGTTATCTCTAGTTTCTCGCAGTTCTCTAAATGCCTAGCCGCTGTCGCGGTGTTTTTTAAGCTTGCCTCTTTAAAATACGCTCAAGGAAGTTGTAATATAATACTGATTGTAAGTCGTACATCCCGTTTCATCGATATCCCTCAGTTCGTTATAGCACGTGAAATGTAGATCAAGAATCGAAAGCGAAAATGGCGTAAGCAGTCGCCCTCTTGGTACTTGCAATAAATAGCAATTTAATTAACGGCAAATAGAAGACAGCTCGGAGATATTTCGATACGCGCAAACATCCGAATACCTCCACGTGTCGTCGTATTTAATTTACGCCATTCTTGCTTCGAATTTCTTGTGTCATAATATTGGGTCATTCCATAAATAATGCGGTATAAAAGGGATCTTGATTTGTTTCTTTTTTTTTTTTGGAACCGAGAGACTTTCCGCGCCGGGGATTTGAACATTTAGGATTAAGATGGGAAAAAGTTACGAATAACAATGGGCAATACGTTAGAAATAAAAGTGTCGCACTTTTTTATTTCCTTTCAAGAAAGTCTCTAAAAACCGCGTTACTCGTGGGACGACCCAATATGTTTTCTACGGAGCACTAAGCTCCGAATTACGGTGAAATGTGACGGTGAACGTTTGCTCTAACATCTATGTCCTATTATACGCGGGAAAATTGTCGCTCCTCTAGATTATTGTCGGAAAATTGATCTCATCAGCTGTGTGTTATCACGAAACATCATGAAACGGGGCGTAAAATGTAAAAGAAGGTTACTTTGCACCTATTGCGAATTAAATCCAACTTGTCTATATCTTTTTTTTGGTTGCAAAATAGGTTGAATGATGTCAAGATGTTGTAGAAAAAAGTCCATCAATGCGAAATGGAAAATTGCTATTGAAAAATAGAATATCATCCCGTAAGGGAAAAATCTATTAAATTCGATTTGACTGACATTAAAGCGTTTTTTTTAACGATCGCGAATGTTTCTTGCATGGTTTTTATAAAAATGTGCGCGCAGTAACAAGAACATATCTGCCAGCTTAAAAAACATTCTATTTCCCCAGCGGCGAGGCGAGATTAGATGAAATGTTATATATTAATAAAAGTCGTATCGGAAAACCATATCATTTTTCAAAAATAAAATATTACAGTTAACGTATTGATCATACGTGATATGTATATTTCGATAACATTAATATAGATCCAATTTTTATACGTTTAACAATAAAGACGTCTCACTTTAAACTGTAATAAACTCTGTTTCTCTTTCAAAGATACGTTAACTAATTCAACAATACGAGTATATATTATACATTGTCCATTACGTATCGAAGGTAACTTGCTATAGAACAAAATTATTTTCCGGTTGCTTCTCTTCTCATGTTCTCCTTTAATTTCGAGAAAAAAAATTCTTAAAATTAAATGTTGTAATAAATTCTATGATAAATAGATTCGAACAGCATCGAAGGAAGAGACATAGCTTTCCGACACACACCTTGCCGAATATTCGGACATTGTTTCTCGTTATAATGGGATTGATATGTTTCGCGAGACAGACGACGCTCGTTATAAGCAATAATCGAAAATAGTTTGCGCACGAAGAAGCCGCGTCTATGAGTTTACAAAACTTCTGCAAAGACAATAAAACCGCTGCCCCCGTGTATTTCGATATATCGAAGGAAGACATTGTGATTGTTCGATCTTACGTTCATCGCCTTAATATCCTTACGATTAGATATGTTACAGCCGAATTATCCTACAGCAATTGACTTTTATTAAGGAATGAACTTGTGCATCGCGCTCAGTATGCACAGCATTGTAGGTAGCGTTAGTTCTCGTATGAGAATCGCCGCGGAAGACGTCACATCCGGCGCTGGTATGATTTGCACTGAAACAAGTCGCACGGGTACAAAAATCGGGACTTTTTCCGTTATTGATAAATTGTTAAAAGTGAAAATGGAAAGCCCTGAGGCTTATAGAAAAGGTACGAGGTCGCAGAGAGTAGCCAGCTGCGCATGTACTTTACTATGTACTCGTATTTTATTTCCGACAGAAACACGCATTGCGTGACAATGTCGGTCTCTTAATAAAATAATTCTGAATCTATTCTTGCGGGATCTCTCTTGTTTATTTTCGAAAGTTCGGCATCGTGCATATTCGGCGGCCAAAGATCGTTAACGTCGTACACGCGAAAACAAAGTTCAATATCTCTCCGTCGTGGAAAAACTTACCCGACACCACCTTTCTCTTGATATCGGCAAATTGCTCGTGCTTTCCGGGAAAATCGGGTATCGTTGCCCGACAGCTGATTTCCAGAAGTCCATTTTGGCCGGCGTGCAACTCGGAAACTTCCACCGTCAGCTTGGCGGTGGCGGACATCAGATGATTCTTATGATGTGTATGCGGATAGTGAGTCACGAGAGCAATATCCACCTGGCGAAATCAATAAGACAGAAGATTGCAATCGAGCGAAAGAACTTCCAGAGATATTTAAGAATTTAACTGCGCGCAATTATATCCACGTTCGGCAGATTACGAGAAAAAAATTTACACATTTTTACACATCAAACACGCGCGCCGCAAAAAGATAATCTATATAATTAAATTTGGTAACTTGGTAAAAGTAAAAATCTTTATTAATACAATAATCTATCGAGCTAAAGCGTTTAAGTATCATAGAAGTAAGAAGCGATCAGAAATGTACAAGTTTCTTTAGTTTCTTTAGTTTCTTTATTAAACGCGTTTAATTTATAATTGTTACAATCGGGGTCAAATGGTCTTTTTATTGGGCTTGTTAAAAGCACAATTACGTTTCAGTGTTTATTATTCTTTACCTCTTCTCCATTTATGAACCACGTTATATAAGGAACTGGACGTGCCGGCGAGGACGTACAATTCGCCTCCAGGCTCTCACCTACCACGTATACACTCTTCTGGAACCTAATATTAGGATCTTCCCTCTGTGGAACTAAAAGGAATTATAACAAGTATATCGGAGGTGCGTGATGCAATGGAAAAGTCTATAATTATTCAACATTAATACTTAAATCTGGGCATTTGGGTCTTTGTCTATTTCGAAAAATATCTACGTCGAATAATTTATAAATGTTAAAATTGATAAAAATTATTTCGGTCAGATCGACACTTTCAATTATATATAGCTTGCTTAGTATCTGAATTATTAATACAATTCAACATTACAATGACTAATGCCATTAGCAGTGTGGTATACATACTCTTTATTCTTGTAAGGTCAGCACTATCACTTACATATTACTTTTATCTGTACGGGATCAGCGCCAGCAGTATAAATGGGTGTCGTCATAGTAACTTCACAGCTATAATCACCGGAAGCTTCGTAACGCACATTGTGCAGTTTGATTGTCGTGCCATTCTTCGAGTACTGAAAAATAATAGCGACATGTTAATGCCAATCATGACACGTGGCGTAATTAATTAAAATGACTATGCAGTATACTCTATATTAAAAAAAATACATACAAGTGACAAATGTGCACGGCTCAAGTGTGCGTAAAATGTATGCGCGAAAATTAATTTCTCTCAAAGCGTGATTCTTTGTATATTTACACGTTGTATTTCTCTTGCCTCCGGGCTCTTCAAGCTTAATAATTAAATAAGGAAGATGTTACGCTTGCACGAGAGAAAATAAAATACCTCTGTGTCGCGGTGCTTTTTTTTTTATCTAAATGTGTCATTACTTCCGCTTTCAGATACGCTGAATTTGATAATGAAGTGCGTCGGAGTTGTCTTTGAATGAGAGTTCAAGAGTGTTCTTCTGTCAACTTGCTCTACCAGGATTTGTCACTTGTATTCCTTTCATCTATCCATTTCAATTATATCAAGTGGATGCATGAGCAAGGAGAAACGCTTTGAAAATACAACGCAGAACACTATAGATAATGTAATTCAGCGCAATCGTTGCTTTCTGCCACTTTTACTCCTATTATATTTAGATGCAAAGTCTATCGAAAATATCCTCGCTTCTAAAACCATCGATTAATCGCTATTTGAAAATATCAGGGTGACATTTAGACTATCGAAGGAGGATCTCCCTCTTAAATTAGCAATATGGAAATTGGAAGGAGCTCAAACAATTCATCATCGCAATCGTTTCTTTTCCATTATCACCGTTTGTTCAGAAATCATAGGTATTATCGAGGTGACTGGAAGTTCCTATTGCATTAACTTAATTTCGTTATTAAGTAGCCTAGATCTAATCATTTTTAGCGCTCCATTTGTTACGCGTATCTTCACCTACATCTTTCATGACGTACTGTAATAACTTTAAGATATCTCAGAATTAACGTTGCGCGAGAACAGTCGTAAATCCCTCCGTTGTCAACAATGGAGTATTCCGATAATGAGGATGTGAAGTAGCCGTCGACCGAGAGTTCTCGAAAATTTTCACAAAAATAGAAAATCGAAAGAAAAGACGATACAAGACAAGAGACGGACATTGATAAAAACAGAAGACCTCTCGTGTCGTTCGGTCGTGCAATTCGATCGATTTCTTTTCCGTGACAATGAAGTACACTCGTCCCTCGATTTACGTCGTATTTTTTTTACACGCAATTTCAATTTCGTGCAGTCAGAAAATGTGTCTTTAAAAGAGACGCGCAAATAACGAGATAGAAGCGCCGCGTATTTCTAATAACGAGGAAGGTGATTTAGGGCCAATTAAAAAAGAAAAGGTCGACTGCTCTGGAGTGCAGTATCGACTGCGACGAAATAAAATTGAAATTTGTTTTTGAGCTTTCATTATTATTGCACCTACGTGAGATAAATCTTTTTACAACGTACAGAGGCTTTTTCCTTATACATATTTTTTTTCTTATACTGGCAGGCTTTATTTAAGGTAGTTATTTCGTAAAATCATTTATGTGAGAATTGTTTCAAATTTTTACAGTTTATTCTTTACATTAATACGTGCAAAATAAGACTAATTAAATTAAAATTGACCGTCTCAAAGTTCCAATAGAAAAATGTTAAAGTTTGCTATGTTGCACGAAATATTACGTGTAAAACATGTGATAAATATTAGTACACGTAACAATGTAATTCGTTGTAATATTATTACACGTGAAATATTATTTACACGTATTATTATGTCTCAAAATAATAATATTTGCGTTTGCAAACGCAAATGATGGCACATTTTATTATTTTTTAAGCTTAACAGTGAGTGAAAGAACGAACAACTGGGGAAAAAATCAAAATTATTGACCGTTCCGTTTCAACAATATAAACAGTTATTGAAAAATGGGAAGAATTATGTAGTAGACATGAGTGTAGTGTAGGAGATGTGGCAACAGCACCTCAAACTATAATCTTTCGAATCTATTTTATATTATGTATTAATCGTAAGTGTATTCTTTAGAGCGATATTGCATCAAGATATATCATTGCAATAATTTTGAGCATTACTGCCGCGAAACAACCACCTTAAGGGGATGCTGGAGTGATTCTGCACTTTCGCATCTTTTGCACTTAAAACTGTCTGTTTCGTGGAAAGATTTGTGTAATACACAAATTAAATGGCACGTGTACGGATGATCGAAAGCAGCTTGCTATTCCGACTAAATTAAAGAACAATATGACATCACTGAAACTAATTGTAAGTTTGTAAGTCTAATAAAAAATAATAGTGAGCAACACATACATACAGTACATGTAGTATGTGTGTTGCTCACTATTATTTTTTATTAGACTTACAAATTTAGTTTCAGTGATGCCATATTGTTCTTTCATTTGGCCGGAATAGCAAGCTGCTTTCGATCTGTACACGTAAGCCATTTAATTTGTATATTACACAAATGTTTCCGCGAACTGACAGTTTTTAGGTTAGAAAGGTGCAAAAGTGCAGAATCACTCCAGCATCCCCTTAACCGATTCTTAACCGCACAAAAAGAACCGCGTGGCACGAATACTCCGCGTAAATCGAGGGACGAGTGTAAATGAAATTCTCTGTGCGCGACGGTTTCTCGACGTATCGCGAGGAGGAGGCGAAAAGTATTTTCGACACCTACAGCCCATCATCAGTAGCCTGAAATTCTCAGGCTACCAAATGGACGTTCTATTTCCATCACGTGTAGCCTCATTATTAATGTGTTGACTCTACATACACGCCGGCACAACGCTCACCCTCGTGACGTTGGGTATCACATATGGATTAGCACAAGTATTGGTTTTCCACCTTATTTCTTTTTTAATAGATCAGCCATCTGCGGCGCGTTTCCATCGAAAACATTCGCGAGGGAAATTGTGCTGCCACGCGTTGCTACGCGATGTTGTCGGGGGATATGGAGGGTATTTCACGTGCGGCGCGGGCTGCATGTATATGTACGTAAATAACTTTGCTTTGTGTCGATACATAAAAGACTGCACCTTAGGTAAATGCGTTAGCTTTGCTCGCTTAATCATTGGCAAAAGACAGAAGCGCGGACTCCGGATATTCAGCTTACGTTATTGAGGGCGTCCTCGTTATTTTTGGACTTTTGTTTACAACGGTTTTTTTTCCTTCTAGACCGTGTCGACAGGTGCACGACAGGTATGCAGACTAAGCTGTATTTTTACCTGTGCGCGTAATAATGTCAGGCGGCAGGTTAAAAAAAAAGACATTATTTCATTACATAAACAGGCGCGTGATGTAACAGAGGAAGAGCGTGTGAAGTGAAAAGAGTTTACAGTAAAAAAATTAATATTTATAGCAGAGCTACACGTGTACGCGTAAAATAATATTTAAGAAATTGAGAGAAAGAACGAATATTAGTTTCATGCATGAAGTTCGTAAAGGAAGGTATTATTACACTTGAAATTTTGAATCTAAATAAATAAAATCTTAATAAAGATGAAGCTGGAAATTAAGACGCAAGATACGCGTATAATTTTTTAATACATATATAATGAATTGAATCGGAATAAATTCTAAATTTGCCGTACGTGGACACGAGAGAAAAGATATATTCTCGAAGGTGAAAATATCTCCGCGCTTTCAAAAGATAAATTAGGTATCGCATGCTGAATGAAAATAATTTTGCGTTGCGAACCGTAAACCGTTAACGTACCCGTTAACGATTGCTCAATGTATTTCTTAACGTAGTCTAGACACTCTCGACTTCCGTTACCAAGATAGAAATTCGTTTAACATTCAGGTTTAAAGATATATAGACATTGATATATACATATAACTGTGGATAGATTGAGATGCAAAGGTCGATGCCATCAGTCTCGAGCCGTGTAAATTTGACACAAATTTATGTAGACGTGTTATCGAACCTGCATGCCATGCTGCGGCGCGAGATACCTTTGAGATAATTATGTACGTCAAAGCGAAAATCACGTGTACATGTACGTCAGGGCGAAGCGATACACAAAATATTTATGAGCCGCGCGTCAAAAGTCAGATAAGCGTCGGTTTCAAGTTAATTGATGAAATCAACCGTTACCTTTTCCCTCTTATCAATTCCGTCGGGCGCGCTCGGTAATTCGCTGTTCGAATAATCGCGAAATAATGAAACAGCAAAAGTGCAGGAAATAAAAGCGGGCGCAGCGGGGTGAAATATTAACAAGAGGGCTTTTTCTTTTTTTTAAAGGTCGCGGCGATTCTGTCTCGCTCACCTCCAGTTTGGCGCCCTCCGTGTACGACGGTGAGATATACGGCGGATTTCTCTCCTTAACGTACTGAAATATCCTCTTCTCGTCCTTCACAAACTCTATTTTGTGCAGCAAGTTGTCCGCGACAGTGTGGTTGCAGACCAAGGTGGCCGTACTGCCCAGCGTTACGTACTGCGGCGCTATCAATTGCACGTTCATATGATCTGCCAGCGACCCGTCTGGAAATCGTGAAATCACCGTTCGTATATACTACCGTGTGACCCTGGCGACCGATACGTCACGGACGTTATCAACAATGTCCGACGCATGAACGGTATTAATTCACGAGAGTCGCGGGCGCGCGATTAAAGGACAATTTCGCGAGCTGCAAAGGAAAGGTCCGGGAAGGCTGCGGGTTTAAAATTTATATTCAATCGAGAGAAAGGCGATTAATTTGAAAATTTATCGAGGATAGTCCCCTATTATGAGATAGGCTCCTAATATGAGACGGCGTTGGTTCCGCCACGAATTTATTGCCCCTGCAGTGAGGTCCGTTTAGTGGAAGATTCATTGTACGATCGTGATTTGTGATTGAATTCTGACGTTGAAAACCTACTATCTCACATTAGAATCCCACCTCGTAACAGTGGACTTTCCTCTATTAATTAAAGAAAATATTTCGGTTCGGCTGGATTTGGTTGGGTATTCAAATTGTATGGTATTTTTGTGCGAATTTTGTATACTTGTTCCAACTCACGTCAGTAAACTACGCGCCCCGATTATTAAAACACAACATTCGTTGAAAAATGGTTATCCATATACATAAAATTACTGCACAAAAATTAAAGAATTAAAGTATATAAAATTCACAGGGAAATGTTATTATCGGGCTACCACGATCCAGCCCGTCCGAAAATGGCATCGTCTCTAATTAATCGCGAGATTATCGATTCCGTCAGACTTATTATTTCAGAAATTATATATCCCGTTGATTTAGGATTTTATCTATGTATAAACCGAGCGTTGCGAACAATTCAGTTGTCCAGACACTTTCTTTTTTTTTTCATTACATTTTCCACTTCACCTGTTTTATGGACTAAAAGCTATATGACATTTCGCGAGCATTCAGACACGTCGAAAGATTATTGTTTAATAAAGAATGAAGCGAGACTTTTAAAATCGTAAAACTGCCGCTTGACGCGATCCATATATCCCATGGTTTATGTGATATTCATTTAGAATTGAATTCGTCGGGGGTTAACTTCGAGGGGCGTCGTAACCCACAAACCTAGATAAGGTCACGTATAGGGTGTCTTTCGTGCACGTAACTTTAAATCTTGGGACCAAAGTCTATTAAAATAAAGTTTATCTGAAATTCAGCGAAAAATAAGATTCCTATCGTTTCTCGCTGTTTGCGAAACTTCTCTCTGCGGGAGCTCTTACATTTGAATTCTTCAAAACTAGAAAACTGTCAGTATATTCTACCCCAACGTTCTTATAACGAAAAGCATCAACTCCAAATTGCTCATGGGATTCGTAAGTGGAACAGAATATATTCTACGTATTCTCTCTCTTTCTCTCTACGGGAAGAAATACGCGTCTCTTGTTCACTTTGGCCGCGATGTGTACGCTATTTCATGTGAAATAAAAATATACAGCAATAACGATATGTCAGAATGACATTTGATATTTCGATTAAACGCCGTCAAGACCGGCGGTCTCGTGTTGCACTCGATTTTCATTCAACTGGCACGAACGTGACAACGAGACGACGGCGAACGGATTAATCTAGCTATTGCCGGGAAGAACGGAGGGCCTTCGGCCGACTGTAACTACTTGTGGCAGTCCGCCCTGTTGCTGGGAGGTGTTACTGTATCGATCAGAATGAAAGCGCGCGTTACCGCCGCACGCATGGTATATTATTTCGAGACGTTTCGAGACAAGAGGCCTATTTTCGAGGTCGATCGTGCCGCCGGATAATGCTAATGCCACGCGATTTTCTTACGCGCCTGTCCTGTAATATTTCAACGGGCGCTTAAAGCGGAACGGCCGATTGCCGCTATGCCGTTCTCCGTAATTAGAATCGACCGATTTTTTTTTTGTCGGCGTCGACTGGCGCAAACGATATAATGTAGATTGTAGGAAATGGACGATTGATTTTAGGGGATGCCTGTGCCCGTGAAAATGCGCGCCTTTGCCTCGATATAATAAAACGTTCCTCGCGAGATTTCCAGGTAATTGACTCTCGCATTAGAAATTCTCACAGCAATTTTCTTCTCGCGTATTTTTATAAAACGCGGAAGTCACGGCCTTGTACGATACAAGAGATTTAACGTTTTATACTAAGACTGAGGAAAAAGTCTTGCAGCTTTCCTTCTGCAGAGAGAGAGAGTATAATATTTTGACTTGCACGAATCGTGTACGCGATAATATATTTTCAGTCCTTTTTTATACAAATATTTGCAGTGCTAGAAGAATACTGCGGGAGAGTTTGCAGAATATTCATAATATTTCAAGCCGACACTTGGTTTCTCTTATGCAAATAACGTGCAATTAGGGTGAATATAATTGGATCGATAAATAGTCGAATAATTGGTTTCTGCCACAATGGCTTTTAAACTCGGGTTGTGTGCGAATGACCGAAAAAAGTGGTCGTATTTTTAGCTATTTCAATTTAACTGATTTATTAACCTTTTTGATTTAATTGGATTTTCGATTTTCACTTAACGCCTGTATTTTCGACGCCTATTTAATCTAAACTAAAAATATATTAATTGACACATATTTCTTCCCTTATATAGATCTGTCACGACTTCTAACTTTCCACATTCAATTGGAGCGCAATAAAGAACATGGATGTATTTACCTTGAATGATTTCTCAATTTTTTCGCGTATATTCACAGCGGTATTCGTAGTTGCAGTTTTATATTTAATATTATAAACACGACAAAAGATTATCTATCTTTCTTTCTATCTTTAAAATATGTTCTAATTGCGAATGTATATTAAACATATTAGGTTGTTTCAGTTTCTTTCGTTCTCTTCTAAAATTTTATCTTACAACATTTCCAAAACGGCAAACTTTTATTGCCATAGATACGCCCCGCTCTGTTCAATAACCTTCTTCCATCTCTCAGGAAGCCTCACAATGCCTTTTCTCTTGCTTCCAAGCGATTTTTGATGCGTCATTCATTTTGACAGATTCCTTTTTAAGGAAGGGAATTTTTTCAATGAAAAAAAACATACGGTAACCGGACGGAGAGTAGAGAACGTTCCCATCAAAACACTTCCAGAACTGACCAACAGACGAGACGTTATTTTCCATCGTGACAACGCCAGGCTACACGTATCCTTGGTCGTTAGAAATAAACTCCTTGCGTCTGATTGGGACGTTCTGCCCCACCCTCTGGCTCCATCCGATTATCTATTCCTTTCATTAAAAAGAAATTCGTTAAAATGAATGACACAAAGAATCACCTCGACGAGCATTTCCCGACAAATCGAAAACTAAAAAGATGACATTACAAGGTTTCTGGAGATACGGGAGAAGATATCGAACAGAACAGGATATGTCGACTGATCTCTTTCGCAGGGTCGTATTTCACGCAATTTCCGGTTTTTCTGCTTAAACGCTCATTTAGGGCCAGAATGAGCGTTTAAACAGAAAAACCGGAAATTGTGTAAATTGAGACACGACCTTGCGAAAGAGATCGATCGCTTACAATAAGCTTTGGGAATTTTGTAAGTAAAGATTTTCGCAAAAGAACGAAAGAAACTTGTGGGCAACCCAATATACGTACATATACATATAATCAATTACATATTGCGACAATGGAAAATCTTAGAGACTGTACCGGCATAAATTTGAGTAATTTTTAAAGAAATTACGAATAAGCCATTTCAACTCCTTTGCTAGTTCTCTTAAGATCGTATTCAATACGATCTCGAGATGTTATATTCATTGGTTGGAATCTTGAGGTTCCAGCCGACTGTCTAATGTCACTTTAGAGTCTTTAGACCATCGCAAATTTAACATCGGATTAGGAATACCGCTACACTTGTTATTTTATGTCTCCTCGCGTCGTTAAAAATTTATTTAGTATAAGATATTCATAATTTTCTGTTGTCGCGCGCTCGAAAACGAAGCGAGTATATTTAAACGCGACGTACCATATAGTAAATCTCTCTCTATTTTCCACTCTCGTTTATCACGTATAATAGTTAAATATTTCCAGAGGAAATTTCAGCAACTTTAATTTGATATGATATCAGTGCAAAAGGTTTGGGGGGAACTTCTTAATCGCATCTGTCAAACTCTAGCAGTTTTGAACAGATCCCATGAAATCGCGGAATTATTCCCGTCTTATTGCGAGATTCGGGATAATAACCGAATCGCGAGCTAACCATTGTTAAGGGCCGGTGAAATTTTGCGAAGCCGGAATTCCGCGATTAACGATTAAGATAGCGGCGGACCATTGTCGCGAGCTTTTGTCCGTCGAAATTTCGAGGAGCAGCAATGTCGAGCATTTCCTTTGACATTACCCTCCACGTCGGGCGCGCGAGCGTAGTTCTAGTTTCGCGGTAACTGACTCGCGCCAAGTTCCCTACCGTGTGCAAAACGTTTGACAAAGCGTTCTTATGCGCGTACCGCGTGCATTATCGCGTAGTAACGCATTATCGATCCGGCATCAGAAACGGGAATCGTTCGTTCGGCCGCTACAAACACCACCACTTTGCTTTGTTCCGCGGCGCGTGACAAAAATTACGATTGCTGCGCTATCGATTTCCGGTTTACCTTCATAAACGCACTTTAATCCGTAATAGATTCGCGCATTAACCGCCACGCCGGTGCTTTACGGCCCGAATAAATCAGGCCGAATTGAGTTTACATCGGCATTTATCGCACGTTTTCCCGTTTGATTCCGCGGGCGCGTTTCGCGAGCCGAAAAACAGCCCCGGAAAACTGGCCCGCGCAGCGACCTAAAATACGCGACAAGACGAACGCGCGTCGGAAATGGTTTCGTAAACAAAGAGTCGCCACAGGCGGCTGGATTGTTCGAGTCTCGTTCGTATTGGCGTTGTATTAACAAAGTGTGCATACGTGTGCGGCGCTTGTACGTGTCGAAACAAATGGAGGCCATTGAGGATTCACAGTGAATGTACATTGTAGTAATTCTACGTGGGTGGTATGAATGATGGGAGCTCATGTACACGAAATCAAGTGTTCTATTTTTATTCAATTTCACATTGGAGAGCAGCGTGTGAGTCGTTATTCCGAGTTTCGACAGAGGTGACGCTTTAAGATCCAACACGCATACACTAAGTCTTTCTTTCCTCTTCTTCCTTTCTCTCTCTCTCTCTTTCTTTTTTTCTTAAACACTCTCGTTCCGCCACGTTCTGCAACGTGGTGCAATTTGTCCAAGATATAACGTGGTCGATGTTCATTTCGAGAGCAACGTAAGTCCGGCGTTCCGAGTTCGACACCCCCGCGTCCGAAAGATGCGCGACGCCCGTAATACTCGTCAACCCCGTCGGACTCGTGTTACTCTCGCAATGATTAATTTGAATTGCAGTATTGTACAAGCGTAACAAACGGCGAGACTTGTTAACGGTGGCCGCCCCCGCACGTGCTCCGGAAATTCGTCCCATGGAATGCGGCGTGGAATTATTCTCCGTCTCGCGGTAACACGTTAGGGTGCACTGAACGATTAACCCGAGACATGTGTCGCACGTCGTGAGGTGCAAAGTGTGTAATATTGTCAGAGTACTGAATTGTATGGGGAATAATCTGGCAGCCTCGGCGCCCTGTGGTGTCGTCAACTGAAACAATACAACAATTTCTACGAGAGAAACAGAACGGCATCGGCGCTCCACGCTTTCTACCAGCGAATGCAGTGGAACGTTATTTCGAAGGATTAAATTACGTATACATGTCAGAGACCGAGCGTGTCCCCGCGACGACACTTGGGAGGGAAAAAATTATCTTCCCTTCCGCGAAGGGCGAGCCAGATTACGATTGTCCTCCCGGCGAGAGACGAGAGACCGACCGGCCCTGGGAGATGCTCCCGAACCCCCACCGAATCTCCCCGCCCCGAGCTCTTATTTACGGACGAGTTGATCAATTTGGAGTCGATTCTTTATCAACAGGCGTCGGACGAGGGCTCTTTTTCCCCCCGCGCGAATCGTCCCGACGGAGGAACCCGAGGGGTCCTCTTGCTCGCTTCGCGCGATCCGCGGGAGGAGATAAAGACGCTCGCGAGAGACAACGCGGGGCTGAAAACAAGGAGGGAGGGCGGAAGATGGCGACCGCGGATAAATATGAAAATATCATTAAAAAGAGGGACGAGGGGGAGACGAGAGAATCTCGGCGGGGGTCCGGGATGGGTCCGGGACGCGATCCGGGTCGGAGGACTAGTTGACGCCCGACGGCTCGCACACGGCCGGCGGCGCGCGACCACCCCTCGCAGCGACGGGGCGAATCGTCGTCGGACAGGGAGATGAGGAACGCACAAGGGGCGCGGGACACGCGCGCGTGCGGCGCGGCGGGAGGGCGGTAGATGTTTGTTATCGAGAGAGGAACAAACGCGCCCGCGCTGGCGCGCGCGCGCGCACGTTCACTTACATGAAAATAATGGCAAACTATACACGAGCAGTAGGATTTTTCTCCAGTGACCGGCGACCGAGGGGCGCTGCATCGTTCGCTTTTTTTCTACGGAGAGAGGTCGGAGAGAGAGGCTCGCTTCTCTACGGGCAGCGTGCACGGCTTTAATATCTGTTGCTCACTACTGTGGCGCGAGGCGGAGGCGAAGGCGGTAGGCGAAGGCGCAGGCGAAGGCGAGGCGAGGCGTAGGCGAAGGCGCAGGCGAGGCGGAGGTATATACATATATATACATACATATATATATATATGTATATGTATATATATACGGAAGATAAAGAGCGTGCGTGTCTACGTTTGTACAGAGTGTGCCTTTTAAAAACTACGACGCGACCTCGTGTATGCCGGGGAGTCGGCGCTACAACTGAGCCGAGGAGCAGGGCCTTTCGATCGTTCGACCGACCCGTTCCCGTTCGACCGACCTGACCCCCCACCGCACG
>NW_011967240.1:1864861-1880997 GCF_000949405.1 Vollenhovia emeryi | reverse complement strand
GCCCGCGCGAGGCGGGACTGCTGGGCCGCCTTCCGGTTTATTAAGGGATGCCGCGTGCGCTCCGGAACGAGAAAATCCGGACGAGAATACCGTGCCGCGGGGCTCTTCTTCACGATGGGAGGTCGTTGACCGCGTCGTCGCGCCGGGGGGAACAATTATTGACGGCGCGGCGGCTCCATCGAGCTGTGAATTCGCAAAATCGCCCAAATTAGAAACCGGATCGCCGCCGATTTTTCTCAGTTCCGCCCCTCGCGCTCTCTCTCTCTCTCTCTCGCACCCCTCGACTCCGCGACCAGCGGTAATCGGGGATCCGGGCGAGATTTTTATCCCCACGCACGAAATCCCGATAGTCACGTTTTTACCTCGAAAGATTAAAATATCCGGAAAAAACGGCAATTTTAACGAAGCACGGTGTATAATTAGTTTCATTTCTCCAATAATTATGATAGAAAACTATTTATGGGAATATTTCTGGGTAAAAGGTGAACGAATTAAATTTCGTGCTTGCGCACGTATGTGTGTACGCGTATGCGCTGCGATGCGGATACATTTTGTAAGATGATAAATTTGTAAATCAAGTAATAAAATTGTACCCCTCGAATTCTTTTACATCTTATTTACTATGAGGCAGCAAATTTCCGCGATTCTCTCAATTACACCGGAAAGAATTATTTTGTTTCAGCGTACCTGTTATTTTTATGTTCGAAAACGAGACAAGGTGCAGAATTTAATTTAATACATCGCGAAACGAATCCATGGCTTCGGAGAATAATAACGCGTAAATTTCTTTTTAACAGACATTTCGCACGATATTTTCACTGCGAGTGTAATATCAAATTCAGCAAGGTTTGCTTGGCTAATTAAATTATTTCACGGTAAAATAGAAAATTAATCAAGTTCCGTATTGCTGGGATTATTGTACACTTTCACTATTAATATTATTTTAATTTCGGTTGTCCATGTCGAGGAAAATGACAAGATTAAATATACGCACAGTGTATGCACAGATTTTGACGGTTGCTCCGATTTCGTGCTTTTGTGAATCTATCAAGCTAGAGTCAAATACACGTATATCGCATTTATTATCTCGTATAAGAGTGTGTATTACGTAATAGAACAATCATGAGAAAGGTTTAAACCTTTCAGGTTTAATAACAAAAAAGTTTTATAATCTCTTTCGAATCCTTGCGATTGAGAGAGAAATGGTGTAGCTGAACAATATCAGCTTGTATCGGGAGTTTTGCACATAAACGTTACGTAACTGATTAAATTTTGAAGTAGTAGAAAATCTCACGTGAAATAGGTAAAATGCACGAGGAGTGCTCGGCGTATCGAAAAACGTATCAGGGAGAAAGCGGCCAATAACGGAAAATGAAATAATAAATAAAACTTCGCTCGAGATCGCCGTCCGAAAAAAAAGAAGATGTAAGCGCGATGGACATTTCCGAAATTATTCATCACAGGATCGATGGATCGTAGACAATAACACCGTTGTTATTTATTCTAATTAAGGTTGCTCATTTATTACGATTCAGTGTAACTACCAGTTACCCTAAATACTGAAATATAATTAACTCAATTGGCGATTAATTCCACTCGAGCACCTGACATCGAGCGTTTACAGCAAAATTTCTAACTGCATAATTTACCGCCTTTAATTCTACGTCACTCGAGTGTAAAATACAACCCAGCGTTAGAAATATATTAAATCCCCGAAGTAAAATGTTTTTATCGATCGAATGCTGCGCTAAATATTTCACAATTAAAGAACTTTTGCACTTATCTTTATTTAGAAGATATATAGAATATTATCGGCCTTTATTCAACTGTAAATCATCAAAGAGAACAGCGAAAATTGAGATATAACGCTGGGGTGTAAAATACATTCCGCGCGAGTAATACAATCTTCCATTTGCGTCAAATTATTAAAAAATATTAATAATTCCATCATATGAATAAAATACTGCAAATGTTTCTTGACAGCACAACCGATGATTGATTCAACCGGAAGAATTGCTTTCTGTAAAATCTCTAACTAAGTAATTTAATCCTGCAATAATAACACAAACAAACAACAAAAAATAATTATTTCAATAGTGATAATAACAAATTACAAAATACAAATAACAAAAATAATTATTTTTATACGTTAACAAAATGGTATTATTGGCCTGGTAATAATTAAGTTAGGCCCGGTTTTCCATTTTCTGGTTAACTGTTAACCCGAGGTTAGTCGACTCTCCATCTTTTTCTATAATATCTAAGGCCCGGTTTTTCATTCTCCGATTAACTGTTAATCACAAGTTAGTCTACTCTCAACTTTCTTTATATTGTTAAAATTTCTTTATATTGCTATTGTCTAAAAAGAGACAGAATTGATTAATCTATGGTTGACAGTTAACGAGAAAATGAAAAACGGGCCTAAGAAGAGACAGGTACACGGAGAGAATTTTCTCTTAAAATGTATCCTATATGAAAATCATATGATCGTGGGACAACGTGGCAGTTTGAAGAATTTTATGAGAGTTTTCTGAAATTTTACCGTACATTTTGCTAGTAAAATGTATACTAATTGTATAAGTAAAAGTATAATTACTAGTGAAATGTAGAGTTCTTTAAAATGCCATGTTGTCCCACGATTACATGACTCTCGGGGTAAATTTTAAAAGAAAATTATCCCCGTGTAGTTGACTAGATTAACCAGGAAATGAAAAACCTTAATAGTCAATTAAGATAACCGGAGTCTCTTTTATACGAAACCATCCCGAATCTATCGGTCGAAGGTATAGGATTGGGCATTTACGCGTAAAATAGAAAATAATCTACACCTACGTGTATGTACAAAAAACTATGTTTTTAACGTGTCGTGTAAACAGTGAGAAATTCATGGATCATCGGACATTCATATTTCGTCGGGAATATCGGCAATTTTTTTCATGTTTTGTTTGCAGTTTTATTTTCGGTTACTATTCACAACTTTTAGCACTCCGATAGATCTGTTCGACGTAAACAATAACATATTAAAATTTAACAGATCAGATCAGAATAAATAACATTCCTTTTTGTATATACATATATGTATGTATATCCCTATATTAATATTATATTTGCAATATAATATTCCTATATTTTATCATGCACATCGTTTTATCTTTTCTATCGCTGTGCAGCTAATAAATAAACAAATGAGAAAGAAACACCGAAACGTGTCTAATTTAATCTGGTTTGAAGCTATTTTTTATTTTTTTCAGACTGCACATGAAAGTACGTCAATAATCAGTCAGTTAATTAATAATAGAAATAATTTAATTTCGCAGTGAAAATGCAAAGGCAAAATATTGCATACTACACACGGTTCAACGGTGAGTATTCTAATTATGTGGACTTTTGCCTTATCAAGAATTTCCTGCAGAAATGATTTTTCAGGCTGTTCTATTCCTCTCCGCCCACATAAGCCATGCACAGTGGTTACCTATTGCTACCGTTTCTCAAACTGTGATGACTTTTTAGCGTACTCTATATCCCATGCAACAATTCGACGTCCTTTGGATGTCCGAAATATGTCTTGAAAAGTCCCGTTTATGTCGACGTCCCGTTTATGTCGACGGATGTCTAAAATACGTCTCAAGGACGTCGTTTGGATATCCAATAATAAAGTTATTTACGCAGACATTTTAGGGACGTCCAAAGTATATCGTCAATACGTCTGATTTTCTATTAAATACAATTTTTTAAATTGTAATTCTTTTAAAGAATAGTAGTGTGGATGAGATTATTTTATATATTTGTACTACAGATGTTTGGATAATAGTTCTGAAAAATGTCTTTTTATCGTTAAATGTATAACAGACCCCGGTAAAAAAAATTTCATGTATAATCAGTATATAAAAATGTATATAAAAATTTTTTATACAAACAAATTTTTATATAAAAAATTTTTATATACAAAATGTATATAAAAATTTTTAATACAAACATATATACAAATATGTATAAAATTGACGTCTACGTTAAATCAATTGTATATCCTGGAAGAATGTAACATTTATTGGATACATTTGCTGTGTTTAGCAGAAAAAGCTGTTTTACAATTATAAAATGTATGAATCTGATTGGTGTATGTTCTTAATTGCTGAATCTTAGAGCATCAGATTCAGGATTGTTACAACAATTGCAAGACAGCTTTTTCTGCTTAACGCAGCCATTGGACCCAAAGACGTCCTATAAGTTAGAATGACGCGTCAACATCTTTGGATGGTACAATGTACATACGTACTGACGATGTCTACTGGACGTCTTTGGGCGATAGACTGTATGTACGAACGATGTCTACTAGACGTCTTTGGGCGGTACATTGTACGTACAAAAGATGTCTACTGGACGTCTTCCTCACATCATACGGATGTCCATGCATGACGAACGGGACGTCCTTTAGACGTTTAAAAGATGTTGAATTGTTACGTGGGATATTTCCTCTTTTGTATTATAGTAAATTTGGAAAAGATTTGCGCAAATATGACACAAACAATACGTAAACAATTCATAGAGATGAAACTTACGGTGCAATCCTGATGGCCGAAGGCGACGGCGAGGAGTTTATCGTCGCACGATAAAGCCTCGGGGCCCGTCGCGATGTCCACGCTCCCCGCTGCGCGTCGCGCCCGCGCGAAAGTCACTGTCATGTCACCTGCCACATCCACCTCGTCGCGCGGCGCGCAGATGTAGCGCGATGCTCGCGTGAGGCACGCCCGGTGCTCGTTCGCGATGGAGAACCACGAGGAGGACGAGCTGGAGGAGCTCCGCTCCATGGTCTACACGTTCTCGCCGAACGTGCAGAGCGTGATCGAGCAGGTTAGGCCTCCTCCTTCCTCCCCCTGACGAAATTTACCTCGACGGTACCCTCGTACGATGTGTCATTCATGTTCGACGAGACACTTCTCTCCTTCCAACGCCTGTCTCTCCTCGAGCCGACCTTCGGACGTTGACGCGCGCACGACTCGGATATGATTTTGCGAGTAATCATATCCGCGAAGTACATTTTTTGTGTCTTTTTCCACGAAATTTAAGCCTAATACTGTTTCTTTCTCGCTGCCAGGTCTTGACTACGGATGACCCGTTAGACCAGCCCAATTTCAACGTGGTGGACTACATAAACACGTTATTTCCATCGGAACAGTCGCTGTCGAATATCGACGACGTAGTGAATAAAATAGAGAATAAGATACATACCATCGACAGAGACATACGGACGGTGGTGCGCAGTCAGACAAATGTGGACCAGGATGGTAGAGCGGCATTGGAAGATGCGCAGAAGGTGATAAGGCAGTTGTTCGTCCACATCAAAGACATCAAGAACAAGGCGGAGCAGTCCGAGGAGGTGGTCAAGGAAATCACGAGGGACATCAAGCAGCTGGACTTTGCCAAGAAGAATCTTACCGCCTCGATAACGGCGCTGAACCATTTGCACATGCTTGTGGACGGAGTGGATAACCTGAAGTATGCACACTGCGTTAAACATATTATTAGACATTGTTCAAAGTTATTCTATAAAGTAAGTCTATACCTTTTGATCGCTGCAGAGTATTAACGCAAAAGAAGCAGTACGGAGAGATTATCTTGCCGCTGGAAGCGGTGATGGAGGTGATGCAACATTTTAGCAGTTACATGGACATACCGCAAGTGAAGCAACTGTCCGATCAAGTAAGGGTGCAAGTTGTGCCTACGATAGGGTATAAAATTAGTATTGATCCTTTCAACGCGTTTCCTACCTTTGTCGACAGGTACGCCAGATCCAGGATGAGTTGGCCCAGCAGATTACAGCGGATTTCAAGCAGGCCTTCTCGGGCCAGAATCCAAAGCATTTCAATCAGCTGACGGAAGGATGTTCAGTATTATCAGTATTACACCCTAAAGTGAAGTATGCATTAGATATTCAGTAGTGTTATTTTACAAGCAACGATAAAATCCCGATAATGTCTCGAATGTTCTTCAAAGGAAAGATCTGCTCGTCTGGTTTGTAAATATCCAATTGCAAGAGTACGCACATTTGTTCGATGAGAATCAGGATTTCGCCTGGTTGGATAAGATAGATCGGAGGTACGCGTGGATCAAGAAACACCTGCTCGACTTCGAGTCCAAGTTCGGCACGATTTTCCCCCAAGATTGGGAAATTTCCGAGCGAATAGCTGTGCAATTCTGCCACGTTACACGTGAAGATCTCACAAAATTGATGAATAAGAGACGTAACGAGATAGACGTTAAGCTGTTGCTTTACGCGATTCAGAGAACCAGTAATTTTGAGACGCTGCTAGCGAAGCGTTTTATCGGCAGCACTTTGGAGACCACGGACGCTAAGAACGCGACAGTCAGTAGCGAAGTCGCGGAAAAAGCCCCGGGAAATCCTTTCGAAGAAGAAGATAGGAAGGTATCAAAAGCGTTTATTCTACGTCTAGTTACCGTTTATGTCACGCTCGTTAAATCGTTAAAAAAGTATATCGTTCTTTTGTGTGTAGGTTGAAAACGAAAAACCGAGGCCGTCTCCATTCGAAAAGCTAATAGGAAGATGCTTCGAGCCGTACTTGAGCATTTATATAGAAAGCTTGGATCGCAATTTGGCCGATCTGATGGAGAAATTCGTGACAGACGCTAAGACGCAACCGCCAGGTGCCAAGGAATTTGACGGCATTGAAGGCCCGAGCAGCGTCCTGAGCTCGTGTGCCGATCTGTTTGTATTTTACAAGAAGTGCATGCTGCAATGCACGCAACTCAGCACCGGTTTAATCATGCTGAGCCTTGCCGAGACTTTTCAAAAATACCTACGGGAATATGCAGTTAAGATCTTGCAAAATAATTTACCCAAGTAAGTGTAAGAATTAATACAAATTGGTTTCAGTTCTCTTATGTATGTACATATACATACAGATATTTTTTAAATTGAATTTAACGTAATCATTGTAGAATCGGTGGTAGTGCAGGAATTGGCACAAGTATGAGCAATATCACACGTGACTTCCGAGATCTATCCACGTCAGGCTTTATTCAGAATTTTCAAAGTTTTTTGAAGGAGGGAGAAACTGCCAGATTTAGTAAAGAGGAACAATCTCGTATATGCTGGTAAACACACTTGTTAATTCTCTTTTTTTTCTACAGAATAAAGAGAATAATTATTAAAACGTAATCTTTCAGTATTTTGACAACGGCGGAATATTGTTTAGAAACGACACAGCAATTAGAGGAGAAACTTCGTGAGAAAACTGATGAATGCTGTTCGGAAAAAATTAATTTATCTCAAGAACAGGATATCTTTCATAAGTATATATCTATTATTCTTTCTCTTAATTTTACATATTTATAGAAACTTGTTATTAATTTTCGCTATTTGTTTTTAGCGTGATTTTTAATTGTATTCAGTTGCTGGTTCAAGATCTGGACGCAGCATGTGAATCCGCATTTACTGCAATGACTAAGGTAAATTGTAAAAAGTAGTTGCAATTATCATTAACACAGTAAATACACATAATTCAGGTTATCATTTTGCAATATAAAATTAATATCATATTATGTTATTATAAAAAGAATATACAATATATTAATAATGTTAATATAATAAAAATATGGCAATTTTTTTTCTCAGGTGCAATGGAGTTCTGTGGAGGTCGTGGGCGATCAAAGTAATTATGTCAATACAATAATAGCGCATCTCCGACAAACAATACCGACCATACGAGATAGACTGTCTTCTTGTAGAAAATACTTCACACAGCTTTGTGTCAAGTTCGCTAGGTAAAACATTTGTCGTATACTTATAAATTCACAGGAAATACTTTTAAGATTCTCTATTATCGATGCCTTGTTTCAGCTCTTTCATAGCAAAATTAGTACAGCAATTATTTAAGTGTAAGCCATTAAATGCCGTCGGCGCAGAGCAACTGTTGTTGGACGTCCATATGTTGAAGACGGCATTGCTGGATCTTCCGTCGACAGGTTATCAAATACAGAGAAAGGCTCCAGTAACATATACCAAAGTAATTTAATACTTTAGAAAGTAGACAAGTATATTAAACAACATATATAAAATATATTTTATTTATCATATAGGTTGTGGTGAAAGGTATGGCAAATGCTGAAATGATATTGAAGATTGTAATGTCCCCAATTGAATCTCCCAGTGACTTCGTAAAGCAGTGCAATATACGCTTGCCCGACTTGCATGTCTCAGAATTCCACAAAATTTTAGATATGAAGGTAATTTTTGCAGTAGCTAAAATTACAATCTGTTATATTTTTACTTGGCTATTTAATATGATCAATATTATATTCTAGGGATTGAAAAAGACGGATCAACTTCTGTTGCTCGAGCAATTTAAACAGTCCGAAAACACGGACGCTGCGAACGCTACGAAAAGTCATATAGTACATAATAGCCCGGAACATGAAGCTGGAAGAATCAAGAGGCTAGAGAAACTCATCAAGAAACGAATTTGAGGATATTAGATATCATAAACATTGTCATTGTATATAGCTAAGTTAGGAATACATTCTTATTTTAAGATAACAAAGATCCTTTATATACAAAACAGAAGGAGAAATGTGAAATGTAGGGGTGCTTCATCAAATAAATACCGCTATCAGATGTATTTTATCCTTTATTTTTTTACGTAACCTGTAGATGATACGGGCAATGATGTTAACCTTGTTTCTGCGCAAGTTCCTTGGCCTTAGCCTTTTCTAATTTTGCTATCCTGGCCGCAGATTTGCTTCCCAATAAACCACCGCCCCAGTGACGCCTGATCTCGTCGTATCGATCATTGAAGTTCGTCTTAATGGCTTCAACAATCTTTGCGAAGTTGGCTCTATCGCCAGAATCCACCTGAGATAATACCAATATATTTTAATAAAATTGTAATAAGAGTGAAAGAATCCGCACTTTCGTAAATGCGTATCAGAAGTCTTTCGATATCACGATGTATCATTGGATTGGCTCTAGTACTCATCATAGAATACAATCAAAGAAAATAAAAATATCACAAAGTGAATGGCCAAAAGATATAAATATAAGAAAATATAAATTCAATAAAAATAGTTTATTAAACAAGGTGAACGCTTCGACCAAGATTTGTGCCACAACTTTTTCCAACACCGTTAAAATTATGAAAGTATAAGTTAATCAAGTAAATAAATTATAAAGCCACAAGGATTTAATATACTTTATACATACCTGAGTAAGAGCAACTGCCGAGCAGGTCTTACGTCTAACTAGACGTCCCAAACGCGCCTTGCCTTTAACAATACAGTACGGCACGCCCATCTTCCGGCACAAGGCAGGAAGGAATAACACGATCTGCAAAAAAAAAGAATTAATTAGTTTGGCACGTCTAAATTGCTTGCACACAAATATGTACATAGATATGCAACTCAGTGTCATGTGTCATCTCACGAATACAAACACAATATTATAAATTTGTATTCTCAGGTGAAGAAATTCAAGCATCATTGTTAGATAGTGTGGAGATCTTGCAAAGTAAAAATCTGCTATGAATCATAAATTGAGGAGTTTAGTGGAAGAACGACACAAGTGGGGTTTTTTCATATTTTTCATATACTATAAAAGCTTTATAGTCGTAATCAACAAATCAATATCTGCAAAATGTGCACTTGGGAGTCTAGTAGTTTAGCCAACACAAATTTCTAATTTCAAAACTGTAAATAAAAGGTTTACTAAAACTTAAATCAATTTAAATCGTTCTTCCACCAAACTACTCGGTTAATACATTTAACCAACCTCGAGAGGATCAACATCGTGGGCTATGACGACCAACTGAGCTTTCTTCTGCTCCACCAGCGTGGTCACTGTGTTAGTCCCGCTGCGAATCACGTTTGGTTTCTTCGTCGGCGTGTCCTCCTTCTTCGCGATCTTCTGCTCGGCTCTTACCTTCAACCTCGCCTTCTTCATGGCCGCTGATTCGGGACGATACTTCTCCAACACCTTGAACAACTGTGTAGCTACAAGAACAAACAACATTATTGTATTACGTTTTACCCATATATTCTATATACTACTAGACTGCTATCTTCCGAGTACCGCCATGTATGCCAGTGACACCGATGCACACATACTACTTTATTCACCTAACAAGACATGACAGAACTCTTGCCTCACTTTTCAGCTCGAAGGTAGCAGTCTAACCGAGCTCAAAAAGACCCCCAGAAAGACCACCAAAATAATAAATGGACATCCGAGCGGACTTCGCAAGAGGCAAAGTAATCGGAAAAACAGACTGAAGCCTACTTCAAGTGGAAGAAGGCATCAGTGTAGTAGTACATAAAAGTCTGTGGTTTTGCCTCACGTACACGTGCAGAATTTAATAATTCTTCAATAGATGCGTGGAGTGTACAGCTTACCGGTCTGCTTATCCAACGTTTGCGTGAACTGGTGTATCGTCGGTGGCACCTTCAGCCTCTTCTGCAGCACAGACCTCTGGCGCTGAATGCGAATGTACTTCGGCCATCTTACAAAGCGGCTGAGGTCACGAGCTGGCTGGATGTCCTGACCTGCGAATTTCAACAGTTTTCGCCGTAACATGGTTGTTCCGAACTGATAATAAATTGTAACGACTAGAAATCAATAAAATTACTTGGACTCACCGATGCCAAAGTTGCGCGTTCGTTTCTCGAAGAGAGGATTCGTTACTTTCTTCGGTTCAACTTTCTTAACTGCCAACGGCGCGGCAGCTACCTTCTTCCCAACCTTCTTCTTAGGCTGCAATTGCATAGGGAAATTAACAAGAGAATCCACAATCAACAACTTTCACGAAACAGATAAGCCAAATTTAAATGATTGCTCCTTTTACACGATAAACGTCTCTTAAGAATTCAACGATTTATTCCATAAAAATCAAGCGCTTTTCCGAACGCTACTCGTTACAAAGTCAAGATCGACCAAGTTACTCTGCTTCTTTTCTTAAGTTTAACGTGCCGTAAACCGAGATTAATCTCGTCTGGAGAAGTTACTTTGCATTGCGAATTTAGGTTATGAAACATTGAATTGATGCCACACGTCCGAATCAATCTGTCTAATCGCTGCAACACGCAGCACTGGGCTTTCGAAGGGTTGTGATCGTCACGTTGCACAGTTATTGAATCAATCGACCGCGGGAGAAAAACATATTTCCGAGCACACGCCGTGGGAACATGCCAGAGATTCGGTGCGCGGATACTCGTCGCCGGCGACGTCGCCGACGCCGCTCGACAAAAATATTGCTCGCGCGCGACAGCTCGGCGGCCTTACCTTCTTCTGAACCATCTTTCTGGCGAAAAATCCGAACGATCGCGGTCAATTCTGCCGGATACAAAACGCAGTACCTCGCCGAACACGACGCGAAGCCGTCGACGTCGCAAAGGAGGTCCCGCGCCGCGCCGCTGCGCCACCGAAGCGACAGCGGCGGCCATGTTGGCAGCCACGTGACTTCGCCGCGCATGGCGGCGTTTTTAAACCGCCGCCGCGTACTTGCTGGTGCTACGAAGATATTATTTTCGATAACTGTAATTGATTTTAATAATAATTAATATTAACTTAATAATTAACACTAATTAAAAACTCCCCGCGGGTGTGTGTGTGTGTGTATGTACGTGTTTAGCGAGATACAAAAACGCGTAGTGAGACTAATTTTATTGATTTTTGAGGCGCTGGAGCTATACTGATGAATTATCAAATTTACGTTTGTCTAGAACACTTACGCATGGATAAATTTTCTAAATCTTATATATTTATTTCACTCGTACCGCATTGAGACGGTGTTGTTAACCTCTCTTGTAGGTTAGAGGCGAGTTACAGTTAAGTGCCAAGAGGTTCCTAACCGCAATCGCTTGATCTCCGAAAATAAACCGGAGCAGCTCTCGAGTCGGACTCGTCGTCGTCGTCGATAATATATCTAGAAGAGTATCAACAATTTAATCATGACGGCGTAATATTCTAGGTATGTTATAAAACTATTAGGGGGAAAAACAGGTACAATTGCGTCTAAAGAATAGATAAGGAGCAAACGTTAATACACAATTCATTAATTCAAGACGAAAAGAGTGAATCGAGATCCTAGTGCGATCAAGAAATGACGCCGAAGATTCCGTTCCGTGGGGCAAGCCGGCTGTTGCGCGGCAAGCTGAACCTGCTGAGGCCCAGGTGCAATCTCGACGGCGCCGCGTTCATGTCCTCGCTGCCGCCCGACAGCCCGATGAACGTGTTCGACAGAAACGCGAAGCTGCTGCAGCGCGAGCGCGCCGCCAGGGACGCCGACGTCCAGTTGTACGACTACATCAAGGACGAGGTGGGCGACAGGCTGGCCGATCGGATATTCGATATCAAGCGCAAGTTCGGCAGGGCCCTGGACCTGGGGTGCGGCCGCGGCCACGTGTCCAAGCGGATTCTTAGCGAGTCGGTGGAGGAGCTGGTGCTGGCCGACATGAGTCCAGGTCTCCTGCGGCAGGCTGAGACCACGGAGGGCGTGAAGGTCAGCAGGGAGGTCGTCGACGAGGAGAGTCCGGCCTTCGAGCCCGACAGCTTCGACATGGTGATCAGTTGCCTGAGTCTTCACTGGGTCAACGATCTGCCCGGGTGCTTGAGACGCGTCAACGGCAGCCTGAAGAAGGACGGGGTCTTCCTGGCGGCTGTATTCGGTGGCGATACGCTTTACGAGCTGAGGTAAAGGCGACACTGCCAGGCTTAAGATCGTGGGTCTTCCGGAATTTCGTGTCTCTACTTGCATTTATTACTTCTGGCGTTCGTTCTGGTAATACAGAAGTTCCTTGCAATTAGCTGAATTCGAGAGGCACGGTGGGATCTCGCCGCACATCTCGCCGTTCGTGGAGATCAGGGACATCGGATCTCTGCTAACGAGAGCGAACTTTACCATGCTGACTATCGACACCGACGAGATAGTCATCGGTTACCCAAGCATGTTCGAGCTTATGTGGGATCTGAAAGGTATAATGCTACAAAGGGTGCGTTCGCGGAGTCGCTATTAACGCTGAAAGAATCAGTCTATCTTCGTTGCTCACCATATGTTGAAGAGAGAAGACGTGTTTTGTGCCAATAGTGTGCTCCGTGAACGCACCTAAAGTTTATTCTTGGCTGAATAAAAATTATACAATAGGTGGATGTGTGTTACAATTTCTACTTGTCTAGGAATGGCCGAGAGTAATGCAGCCAGGAATCGTAATTTGCATCTACCGAGGGACACGTTGGTCGCAGCCGCGGCTATATACAAGCAACTTTACGGGAAGACGAAGGAGGACGGCACCGCCTACGTCCCCGCCACGTTTCAAATAATATACATGTTGGGATGGAAGCCGGACGCGTCTCAGCCGAAGCCTCTAGAGAGGGGAACCGGACAGGTGTCGCTCAAGGATCTGTACAGGCTCGATCAGATAATCAAGAACAGCAAGAAGATAAAGCTGGACGAGGACAAGTAGCCTGTATTAAATAGCCTTTATTCGAACAATGTAAATACTCTGTTCCGCGTGTAAAAACTTAACATACTGTATAAACTCGTCCCTCCGAACGGTAGGAGTAATAACTAATCTTATTCGAAAATCGCATTTTGTTATTCTCGCTGTCCCGGTGCGTCGCCGCCTTACGATTTCTTCTCGTTGTCCTTGTGAACCACAACGCCCTTTTCTATAAGCTCTGGAATCTCCACTGCTAGCCATGGTCCCAACTGAGAGGAAGAAAAAACAATTTTGCGCTACAATCTTGTGAGAATAGCATTTTAATACAGAGGTTTGTGTCGGCAGGTCTTTCAATTGCTCTTGTTCTATTAGCGAATTGCTTGCACTAGTGCGCACTGATTGCACACTACCTGTTTATAATCAATTTTTATATTTAACTTTGTCTTAAATACATGATCAAAGAATTTTTTAAGCCAAATTTAGCCAAAAATGATCAGTATGGATGCTAGACAGATCATTTTATCAACTACGAAACATTTCAAGTGATATTTAAGATAATTTTTCAATATAAGAATTGACTGTATACAAGCCTTAGTGTGCGCTCAGTGCGCACTAATGCAAGCAATCGAATTCGCCATCAGTTTAATTATCAAATACATGCAATAATCAGGCGTTCAGCTTACACCGAGAGCCATCGCGTGAGCGATGCCGAACTTGGGAACGTTGCGAGCCCACAGTGGCTTGAAGTGATCAGTCAGGCAGATCTTGCCACCCCTGTACATCTTCGCCGTCTTGCCGTCCAATTCTGGTAGAGCGATCTCGGGCGCCGTTGTGGGATACGTAATGGGAATCTAGCCTCGTCCGAGAAGAAAAAGAAGCATTGTTTGCAAAGCGAAAGATTTAAGGGACAACAAACGTATTAAGACGCAAACAATTAAATTATTACATTAATCGAACTAAACTTTTTAACTTATTTTTGCTCGTGTTTATTGTCCCTTGACCCCTTCACTTTGCATTACAAATTACAAGCTCGACTTGTTGTTATCGCTTTTTGACTCTTGATTCATTTTCATAGTTTTAACTAATGAATATAAATGACATGTTACTCGAATAAGATTCTGTATGCGACGAGGTATTCCTTTTCTCATTTGAGTGAAAAGTGAAGCGACAAAAACGGCGAGCAGTGTCACTCACGTCGAATTCTATCTCGAATTCGTACTTCAGGAAATTCTGCATGTACCAGCATTTGCCAAACCACTTGGTGCCCTCCTTGTTCGACTCCAGTCGGAACCAGTCATTGTCCGCCTCCTTATTGTTTTTGACATACTACAACAAATAGAATCATACAACACGACTGACCTACAATGTACTCTTTGCGATTACAAGCATTCTGCTTTGTACAAGTATATCAATACTTGCACTTAAAAACATATGTCGATAATGTACAATTTATCAACTTGCAAAATATTTTTTAATGTAGAGGAAAGTTTCCTATTATGAGACAGACATTCTATTATGAGATAGCAGATCACAATCTTTTTTTGCGGCGATTACACAATCTAACAATGACTTCCACTAAACAGATCTCACTCCAAAGGCAATAAATTCATGGTGGAACCAACAAACGATGCCTATTGATTTAGTAGAAACCCCGCTGTTTCATATTAAGCCCGCTGCAGACGATGCTATTTTTCCTGCTGGATTGCTTGCAATTTAGTAAATTACTAGGAATCCTGAATGCTGAGTGGTGCAATAATAGTAATTTACTAAATTGCAAGCAATCCAGCAGGAAAAATAGCATCGTCTGCAGCGGGCTTTAGAAACCTGTTTCATAATAGGGGACTTTCCTCTATTGTTAGCTACAAGATCAGAAGTTCGATCATGAATCTTTTATTCCAGCGTGAACTCGTGAAAAGCGAAAAATTTCATTGAAGAATTCAATATTTGTCAATGTAATTTCTTACTTTTCACGAGTTTACACTAGAGGAAAAGATTCATGATCGAGGCCCAGGCTTAAATCTACGTATCAATTACACTCATATCGAATCTATCACATGGAATATTTCTGTATTAAATGTCACATTATTCGGCAATGTTCGTCGTCGCATAAATAAGTGTTCAACGTTTCTAAACAAAGCAACAGAAAACTGTCCATATGGAAGTGACGTTTGCAAGCTCGTAGGAGAAATCGTATTACGTCAGTTTCCCTCACCTTGATGAGAGCCTGGTACTCCTCCTTTAACCTCTGCACCCACAATTCTTTGTCCCTGGGGCCGGCTTTCGTTTGTAACAACGGAATGTTGCTCAGAGTCTTCTTCGTCGACTCATCAACCATCTCGGCGAGAGCTGATGACACTCGCGGAGGGTCTTCTCTTTTTCTTTTGTTGGTTATGTCACGCCACTGGAACAGAAGCGCGCATGCTCGTGATTCGCATACAAGTGATCGGAAAGGAACTTTTTTTTAAAATCACTGCTATATGCAATCGCTTGTATTTCACATGAAGACGTTTGAAGTGCAATTGAAAAGATTTGTGAGTCATTTTTGTATTAGTAATTAATTATTTTTCCACCTGATACTGGATGTGTTCGAAAATGGATTTAGTTACTGCCAGTGAAAACGGTATAGTTGGTAGCAATGAAAATTACTGGTGCTGCGTTTTTCGCACGCCAGTAAAGTCAGTAAGGCTGGGAAA
>NW_011967240.1:1802483-1862653 GCF_000949405.1 Vollenhovia emeryi | reverse complement strand
AATCGTGGACACAAGGCTTTACATAGACAACAGAAATAACTAAATTCCAACTTACCAAAAACCGTGCATCGACGCACAATGGAATATGGAATAGGCAATAGGAACAGAATTTCCGACGCGATGGATTTCTGTTCCCTATTCCCTGTGCCTGACCTACCCGACCAATCACAGTTGAGATCATGTTGGACCATGATTATGGCGCTGTCCGCGTTCAGTGCCGCCAACCTCACATCGCTCTCCTTCGGGGCGAAACTGCAAAAGGCGGATAACAATTAATGCGTATCTGTTCGAACAACCGCGATAAGAGATACAACCCGTTCCCCGGCGTTTACGTTTTCCGTCGCCTCGTTTTTGCGTTACAATTTCTCTCGGCGCGCTCGTCCTCGTTCGATCGCTTTGCGGACGGTTGCATTCCTGAACGGTCGCTGAACAGTGAACAGGTTACAGGCGTGGTGTCCGTGCTCCGTGTTCACGCGAGAGACGCGGAGAGACGGCACGGCAAAAGGCCGACATGAGATGCTGATCGGCTGAGTGGGTCGCGACTACAGAATAGATAAGAGACAGACGCACGATGGCAGACTCGTCCTACGAGAAGGGGCTGACCGAGTTGTCGAAGATGAAGGTGAGCGTGGCGGGTCGAGTTGTATCTGCAGAGCGGTCCTCGCCGTTTCTCGCCGACACCCTAACCAAACTTCCCGGAGCGCGGCAGACGGTCGCCCGGCCGCCTTGTTTTGCTGAGTTTAAGATTCTTGCCACTCTCACGGCTTTCTCCACCTTTTTTTCCGTAATTTTTTAAACCTTTGTAGATAAAGCCGGAAAACTTGCAAGATGTTTCACGCCGACTTGTTTTTGCAATTTGCTATTTTCCCCTGTCATTTCTCTTAAATCTTCATTACATTGCTGTACATTTCACCAGGTGGCTGACCTCAGACTAGAATTAAAGCAACGAGGACTTCCCACTACAGGAAATAAAAATGAACTGGTAGAGAGACTTCAGCTCGCAATTCACGGAGGTTCCGTTTTCATCGCATTTAAATCCCTTCCTTCTATATCTGTGCATTTGTAAAGGAATTATTTATATCTTGTAGATTCTGCACTGTCCTTGGACGAAACTGCGGAAGAGATTTTGGACGAAGATGATGTACTTGGCGTAAGTCCGTTCAAGTGCAACAATGCCAATAATAATAATATATTAGACGCAGCCTAATATATGATATACCTAAATATTAGTTATTTTTTAGTAAAAATTTTGAATTAATTGCAGGACGAAGAGATCGAGGAATTGTCCAGTAAACCAGATTCACAAGAGGTCGTTGAAAAGCGAAAATTGTCCATAGAGAGCAACAACACCAATACAAAAAAGATAGTACTGAACCGCAAACCTGTGTTGGAGGAAATAAAGAATGACCAGGTAGAGAAGAAAGAGAACATGGGAGTGAAAATTCCCGAGGACATACCGCCGGAGAAAAAGATTATCAAACTGTCGGAGCTCAGCACGAAGGAGGTAATGGAAGTTTATGCTATTCTTACAGCTGAATCGAGTAATAAAATTTATTTTATTACCCTCAAGCTCTCAACGATGCTTGCTGTATTGCTTCTCAATATATAATTGTGTAAATTTTTTGACAGAGATTGGAAATGAGGGCTAAGAAATTTGGTGTACCGTTATCCGAGGCAGCGAAAAAAGAGGCTAGACTAGCCCGTTTTAACGTAAATAATCAAAATAACAAATCGGCTGCGTCAATAAAAACGCCCGTGGTAAGAAACTAATAGTTCGCTTGAACGGCGCTCGCGTCATCGAGAAATCATAATTCGGAATTATTTTATGACAATTGAATTTTTCACAGCCTACTACATATGAAGTACTGAAGAAACGTGCAGAAAGATTTGGAAGTTCGGTATCCACCTTGATGGAGAAGGTGAGTAGAGACGTGCATCCTTGCGAAAATAAGCGCACGTTTTTCAAGACTTTCCTATTTTCATTGTTGGTTTTATCGTAAATCTCGTATTTCTTTTTTTTTAAGGCTGAATTGGCTGAACGATTGGAGAAGAGAAAGGCCAGATTCGGCGAAGCAGATCCCACGGAGAGTAAAGTATCTAAGAATAAAGTTAAGATTGTTAAATGATACTCGGTGTTATATACGAAAGCGACGATCTAGAATACAAAAAAGTCTTAATTTAAGTTTTCTTATTTTCAATAAAGCTACCGTACAACGAGAAGAAGCACGACTCGTTAAAGGCGATGTACTTTTTAATACCATTGTCACGTCAGTATTAAAGCATCCATACTTCTCTCTACGTTTTCTCTTTATATTGCCTTGTCACATGCGAACTCTTTCTTAAAGAAATGGACGAGGAAGAGATCCTCTTAGAAATTGTAAATGGATGTATCACACCAATAAACTCACGTACACAACGTAGTCGTAGTTCAATCGGCGCGAAAAACGTTACCTAAGATTTCGGAATTTCAGGATGACGAGGTAAAAATGTCACACGCATAATGTGCATGCGCGTTTTAAGTATAGGTCTGTTTCTTGTAGCTGAATAGGTGCAGCCAATTAAAAGAATAAAATTGAAACTGCAATTATCTGAATTATTTTGTCATTTATACCACACACCCTTTTTTCTATCCCATTCTCCATATATTGTGATGGTTATCCAAAATTTAGCTTTTCTCAAAACTTACAATTTTAAACAATTTTGAAATCATGATTTCTGGAAATCTCTTAGAAAATTTGTGAAATTTTAGCGCTACTTCTTACCCATTATATTCCCCTTTTCCGATTTCTCGGAAGTATCAATTATATTCTTGGAAATTTAGATAGTGCCACCTCTTTGCCGATTATGTTCTCCTGATACTTTGCCAGTTTTCGAGATTCCCGATTTTCGCGATTTGAAGTTTGAAATTGTCAGAATTTCATGGCTGTCCTGGTACCTCACGTTCGTTAAGCCCGTATCAGACTACAGATTGAGATTGAGAGTAGATCGAAATTTGACCAATTAAAGTAAAGGTTACTAAGCTTGAGATTAGTTCGGGATTAAACGGGCTTGACAATAGACATTTCATTCTCCTCAATCTCCCGCGGCACTACGCTCCGTCCAGGTACGTCCATGGCTGCGGCTGCGAGAAATGATTTTGGGCGCGCAATAATTTTACAGATGTATCGATTAATCGAACAACCTGTTCGAGAGAACTAGATTCCAGCAGGGTATTTCCTCGCAATGATTTGGTGAGAAAGTGCGAGACATCGGAGTGCCGGCACTGCCGGCATGCGTGCTTTCCCAAACAATTCGCGTCGCAGAATATCTTGTTTGTTTACTCCGAACTTTTCTCGCGATACGACAACGTTTTTAGGCATTTCCGAAGACACGTGGGAGCGTTCGTTGCATCGACATGCGTGGCTCACAATTGCTGATATACATCGTGTTTCACCTGTGCGCGCTCTTCACGAATGTCTATTGCGAGGAGGCTGACATAATCGATGATGTCACGCCGTGAGTATCTTGGCACTTTAATGTGTATTTCGCCGTCAAAAATAAGTGCATTGAGATGCGTCTGTACACGCAGTGCGATTTCCTCCTAAGCTGCTTGCTTCCTTCCTTGCTGTAAGCAAAACGATTCACCTAACGTATACGATTATAGTCCAGACAACACACATGTCTGAAAGACATCAAAATGTCTTTAAGACAATTTTTAGATATATGTGCATGTCTAAAGCCTGGTCTGCAACAAGTTGTCAAGTCCTTTTTCTTTCACCCAGATAGAAAAAGGCTTGACACATAATTTTGACTTTTAACAACTTGTAGATTGGGCTTTAAGACTTAACAACGGCTAAAATGTATCCTTAAAGCCTATCTACGATGCTTTCTGTGTCCAGAAACGTGCTATTTTATGTAAACAAATCAAAACACTTGAAAAATTCGTCAATGTATAATATGCAACTTATCAACTTGCACCAATATTTTAAACATATTTATTGGCTACAAAAATAGAACATTTCTAGATGCAGAGAGCGCTTTGTAGATTAGACTTTTGACAAGCGTGCTGTCTGAGAAGAGCCGTCCTACAACATATATAAATATATTATTAACATTCTTACGCGTTATAGATATATAATATGTATTTAGATCTATATAAATGTATCTTTCATTTTAGAGCCACTCCCGAACTGGGCAAAGATCTACACTCGTTCTTCTACATGGCCCCGGAAGATGACTTGCCTAGGTATACGTTATTCCACGTATGAATTCCATGTCAACTTTTGAGCAAGTTGACAGTTCATTTTGATTCCCTCATATTTCAGCCCGGTGCCAGAGACGAGGAAAAACGAGCAATCGCTCACCATGGCGCAGCCATGTCGAGAACTGGATGAACGAAGCACTCAGGAAGGAATTTTCTATAAACGTTTGGTCACTATATTATTGGCAAATCTCGCGATACAGGCAAGTTGATGCTGATAATTGAAAAGACATAAAGTCTAACACCACTTGTACAGAAGCCCGTTACTCAAAGTCAAATACAAAAATCCTTATTTTGATGCAATAGAGCTAATCGACAAAGTTTGCTTGCAGAGAATCGATGACAGATTGATTGGGACGCTTAACATAGAGGCACCTACTTCGCAATTCGAGTACCTTCAGAACTTTGTAAACCAAGGCCAAGGTTCTATAAGGGAGGTCGACAGAATTCTCGACAGTGCGATAAAGCAGTCGGAATACTCGGCGTGCCACTATATGACAGAGGTGTCTCGTTATTTCAACTTGTTTGTGAGCAAAGCATCGGAGTACTTCACGTATTGTCTATTGTTTTTGAAAGAACACGTAAGAATGAGTAATTTAACGGTATTTATATTTAAAGTCTACTTTCCACATATTTCGAGTTCACAAATTTAGTGATGTGGGTTGATTTTTTTTAACTGTTACAGGGGGAAATAACTGTAATCTCCTTTACAGTCATAGCTATTTTTATGATCTTGAGAAGGAAAAGATGCTCTCGAGGTTTACTTATCTTTCTCATGTTCGATGTTATATTTGCAATTAGCTTCTTCATAACTTGGTGGCGACTTATACAGGTAATTTGCATATTTTTTATCACAGAATCAATTAAACAATGACTGTAGATTATAATTTTTTGTTTAAAAATCTCTTCTGTTTTGCAGGAAGCAGAAATTAAATTAATGGCGAAACAAGCGCAATTTGCGGAAATGCCTATTGCCTGCCAGCCGCATAAAATGAATCTGTGGAACAAAATGATTACAACAGTTTTCGGTGAGTAACATATCTACAATATGTATTCGAGACACTAAATATATGTTATTTGCAAACAGAAAATCTCTTCACAACGAATAATGATTGTGAAAGATACTATGAAACTATCATGATGAATCCTAGACTGCAAGTGACACCAGCACAGGCACTGACTCACTTATTTAGTTCGGTCGTTTTCCAACCTTTCTCGTACTTTGGATTAGTTATATCTGAATTTATAGATAATGCTACCAGTAAGTAAATTACTTTAATGTCGATAATGCACATAGATCTATTCATTGTTGTATTATAACTGTTATGCATTGTTTCACAGGCAAATTGAACTTTTTATGCAAGTTTCCCATCGTAATCGTTCTTTTCTTAACTTTCTGCGTATGTATGATATTAATACCGTTTTCGTGGATTGGCGGATCTATTAATTTTGGTATTGGACCTTTCTTCAAATTTGGAATGAGAGGCAGACAGAACTTAAACGAAAAGAAAGAGCGCATTGAACGGATTCGCGAGGTATTAACTACACTTGTTGCTCTTAAAATTATTAATTTCTTTCTTCGTTGAAAGATAACTGTGTTATCATTTAACTGTAATATTTAAAACATTCCAAATATAATATTACAAAATTTCTGTAAAGTTATAAATACGTTTAAATGTACATATATTTCTTCTTATTATAGGAGACTTCATCTCCGATGAGACTGGAAGATTCAGAAAAGATGAAGCAAATTACGTTTGAGCAAGATAATGGTAATGCTAAAAAAATGGAAAAATATTTATAATAGATTCTTACAAATAGTAAAATAAATATTATCGAATATTAGATCCTGCTGGAGGCGACGCTGGTACTGATACACAACATCTAAGAGAAAGACGTAAAAAAATTAAGTGCAAAAGTAAAAATGGAGATGGAGATATCGTATGTGAAAAAGATGGACATTGCTAACAAAGTTCTCGCATTGTTGGATACAATGCTCCTCTCATTAATTTTTGTTTACACATTCTGATTATACAGTAATCAGTTTTATAGATTAGTAATTATTAATTATTTTATACATTAATAATTGATAAGCATATCGATGTTACATCCTTGAAATTATAAGCTCATTGTATTGTATAATAATATTGAGAGAACATTGGCGGGCATAAATTAATCCTAAAGTAACTGTATAATATTATTTAAATATTTCGAGAATATTGAAGATATTTATATTAATGTATCGTAAAGTAAACTTTGGTATATTTTGTATGTTACACTAATATATTTTAATATCTCTCGCTTGTAGAAGTACTTAACACATACGGATGAACTGCGAATCCTACTGGTACAGAGCGCCTTATATTTTTATAGATTAATACTACTTGCTGTGATATAAACATTGTATTTTATCGTAAGATCATATTAATCAAATTATCGCCATATGTGCATGTTATTTGTATAGCTTGTTTCAAGTATCTTATTAAACGATACATTGACTACTCAACACGATGTTTTATTACAATCGCCCATTACACATTTAATTGCCGAGTATTAATAATAAATTGGGAATACCATTCGTGCAAATTGCACAGAGACGAATAAACGGCAGATGCGGCGGAAATGAAAACACTCTGTTGTTCGACCGGTAGCCCGGCGGCTGCGCTTTATGTCAACTCAGCTTAATGATCGGTGAGCAAGCAAGGATTTGTCAAATTTGCTAAATGTAACGTCTGCGTTTCTCGCGTAATTTCGCCCATTCTGTGTACTCGCGTACGAACGATCCAGCTGTAATTGGACGAAAATGACCTCGTCGAAGTACGACGCTTAGAAAGTAAACTGTTGCAAAAGTCAGGCAAATTATAAAAAAAGAACTTTATCTTATTTGAGAACACATCAGATATTTCATTCAATCTTTTCAAGTAGCAGGAACGGTCGATTTTATTTTTAAAATAACGCAATCGAAACTCTTCCAATTTATTATATGCGGGAAAGAGTGCAAGACATATAATTCAATTCTTCTTATAAAAGCGCGATATATATTTTTATCAACATTCTATTATTCTCGTTTCATTTGTCTTCTCTTACGCGAAATATAGTTGAATATTATTAGTTGTACGTGCAAATCGTATAATGGACGTACAAGGTTTACACATTGAAAACGTTTCAATATTATATAAAATGCATGATGTGATCTTGAAAAAAACTATACTTTTCCGATATTAGAACAATTTATTTTCTCCGGCATCGTGCGATGAAATCATCCTCGTCGAATTAAGATAATATTAGAGCGTAGCAAATTTAACGGGCGGATTGAACGAGCGTTTTATTTCAGGAACTCGTTAGTTACCGTCGAGTATCTGCAAAGAATACATTAATTAGCGTCGAAGGTCGTGTACACGAGCGGTTTCTTTCACGCCAGCGAAAAACGCATTTGAAAAAGTTTGAAAAATAGGAGAGCGCGTTATCCTCCGCTTTTTTTTCTACGTCATCCGGCAATTTTTCACGGTATCGATCCTCCTTTTTACCGAAACAAACATTTTACGGCTCGAATTTGGAGCGTTAAAAGGTTTTGCATTATTGCAAATGTGTATACCTTTTATAGTCATCGGATTTCAATCCGTTAATGAGTCGAGAGTGAGGTATTGCATTTCCACCGGAAACGCACATTTACCGAAAGTGGGAACGCATTGCGGGCTTTTCATTACGCAAGATTTATTGCAAACTGTCGTGTCACAACTCTGTTCATTTTCTCTACGTGCATCTACACTAAACAAAATTGAATATATATAAGTAAATTACACACGTAAATTATGGTGCACACATTACAGTATAAGTAATATATAATTATAAGAATGTAATTAAAAGCCGTGTTGTAAAACACATATCACATCGAAGGAGCAACATTGCGAAAAACACGAACACGAAATACATTGTAAAATTAACGCAAAAAGAATTCTTTTTGTATTTCTTCAAATAAATGATAAATGATATATGTATGTATATGGAAAGTTAGAATTGTGTTGAGATTTTTATTCGGTTTGGTATTGCAGTGTTCTCTCCAAGCCAAGTTTTCATATGTATGAATTAAAGCTTGAAATTCTGAACTGGTACAACTAACACTAAATTAAAATTATTTTATATTTAAAGAAAATATAAATAAATATTTATTATCGTTGAACGGCGATTATCTCATTATTAAAAATATTGTTCAAAACTGTCGTGATTTTTAATTAATTATGAACGTGATGCTATTTCAAACTAGTTTTACTCTTCATCATCTCAATTAACATAAAATTAAAAAGTAAAATTAATTTTTATTATTTTAACGAAAATAAAAGTGTATTGGAAGAGAAGACGCTTCTCAAATATTCAATAAATGCTAAAATATGCTAACAACTATTTTACTATTATAATAAAAATTACATTTGAAACTTTCGCGATTTTTAATATAGTTCAAGCATAATTATGCATCAAGGTATGGTCTACTTTGGATTAGTTCAACTAGCACAATTAAAACCTGAAATTAATTTCCATTATTTCTGAGAAACTCAAATCACATTACAGAGAAAAAAACACTTCAAGTATTCATTAATGCTGAAACACAAGTGATTATTTCATTAATAAAAAAGTTTAAAATTATCGCTATCAAATTAATAGATAAGTCAACGCTCCTTGTAAGCTAAGTTGTGCATGAAAATCAACGGCTAAAATACGAGTAAAATGTTGGTATAAAATAATAACCACTTTATTTCCAGCGGTATATAAAAATAGTTAAAAGTTTCATCTTTATTTTCCTCGTATTTTAGCAGTTGACCTTCTTCCGAAGCTTGTCGCTATTACTTTCGCAATTTCCATTTCGTTCCTTAAGTAAATTCAGATATAGTGCATTATATTATGTTGTAAGCGTCGATCTCGCGATCTTGCGTTGCTCGCCGGCGTTGCTTTTCAGCCCCGGTCTCGGTGCAGGTTTATGCATCGTTCGTTCCATCAAATATTTGTTCTCGCGTTGTGCTGCTGGTACCACCGGTGGTATTTGCCTGGAAAGGATGCACCTTTTGGTTCCCGTCGACCTGGTGAGCTCCATTACATGCCCGAAGTAATACCAAAGAGAGGGCGGCCCGGCCGGTGTTGTGTGTTGCGTCTAGTTTCGCCGTTTGCGAACCGGCACCCGGCTCTGGTAGCTGCAACAAAACTGCAGCGTGTGTTAGTCAGTTTAGGGGAGTTCGCGTGTTGTTCGCGCGCAACTGCCAGCCCAGCCCTAAGTTCCTCGTAATTTCGCGAGGCTCTCCCGCAAAAATTGCTGGCGACGCGAGAGTTGCCGACCTGCGCAACGAATATAAACGAATTTTCCACGGCAAATTATATCTCTCTCCCTTCCTCGCGGCGGTCCAACGAAAAATTTTTATCACCGAACGTGATACGTTCGCGTCGTGCGCGAGAAAGGAAGATTGTCTTTCACGCTTATCCTAACACCGCTACAGTTTCTTCAAAATTAAAAGAAAGTGACGCGCACAAGTCATTCGTACGTTCTTCAATTTTTATCTTTTTTAAGCGGGAGGTCCAGGTTCAAACCTTGCCCGAGGTAAATTTTTCGCAAGAAATATTGTAGGGGTTTTCCCGGGATTTGTCAGTAGTGAAAGTAAATCTCACCTGGAAAATATAATAATAGTCACGATTTATTAAGGCCCGAACGATTCTAAATTCGCACTATACAAGAGCGTCACGAGTCTCCTTCGGGTGACACACGATATACAGGGTGTCCCAATTTAATGTTTCGCCCCAGATAACTTTTTATTTTTAATCGCAGAAAAAAACGTTTCAGACAAAAGTTGTTTGGTTCGAAGAGGGACATAAGATGGTGCCATTAGTTTGATCCTGCCGAGTTGCTTGATGGTCACGTAAAGGTCACCTTCAATTTTTTTAATGGAACCCCCTCAGTTTATTATACTATCTTATTCTAATTAATATGAACAACTTTTGTCTAAAACATTTTTTATTTGCCTAATGCTTTTTGAGATATTCAAGAGAAAATTTTAACTTTTTCAATGTTTAGCTTATCCCAAGGAGAACAAAAAGTCAGGATAATGTCAATTTGATGTCACATTGACTAAATTTATATCAAATTTTGGTCAATATGGCATCAAATTGACCAAATGACATAAGTAAATTTGGTCAATATGACATCAAATTGACATATCGTCCTGACTTTTTGTTCTACTTGGGATGATATCTCGATAACTGTTTGTCGGAGGAAAAAGTAGCACATGACTTTTTGACTTTTGATTTAGTCTCGGAAATATGCTGTTGCAATAGTGTTCCAATTATTGAAAATTTCTGTGTATTGTAACACATAAGTAATCTGTTACTAAGTAATCTGTCGGGCAAATAATAGAGAATAACTACATGTAACCGTTGAGTGGTTTCCTACAATATAAAAATTAAAATCTTTTAGACACTAACATCCTGTCTTGGCACTTATACCCTTTACTACTTCGTATTCGATTTATTATTTTTGCCACACTGTTCTTGATTCGTCTGTCGCAAACACGCTTGAAATAGCTCGCAGAAAGAATAAGGGTGGACCGCGAGGTCAAAATATTTTGAGCCTTTACGCTATCGTTCGCGATCGCATCGCGGACACGTTGGAAAGGGTTCGCGCGGCCGTGAAAGCCAGGGGAGAGGGAAAAGAAGAGGGTGAGACCGCGCGGGTAGGTGCACGGATGCGTTACATGCTCCAAGTGATGGCTAAGGGCGGTGGATGCTCGGGTTCTTGCGACCGCCCTTGCTCCTTCGCATCGTACGTGCATCTCGCTCCGAGAGTTTCCGCCTTTTCTGCTAACCATCGGCGTACACGCGGCCTGGCTCATCTGCCGAAACGCTTCCTGGAGAACGCGTGCGTGCTATAATTCATCGCGGTCCCCGCTGCTCGGCTGACTGGCGTTCACCGTGAACTGTGAAAAATGAAATTACACGCGTGACATACGGAAATTGTCAACATTTTTATTTCAATAGAAACTTACAAATGTAACACTTGCGAAATCCCAGCTTCGTAACATTTCTCTTCTATTTGCGATTGTCTATTATACGATAACAACCGTAATAAAACGGCAAATATGGCGAATAAAGAAAACGAAGTTATGGCGCAGCAACCGCAAAAAGTAATAACTGATATTTTTTTCGACTGTATAAACGGAAAACGCTTAATGCAAATGAATGGAAATGCAATGAAATAACTGGGGAGCGAAAAGGTATATCAAATTTTGCCGAACGTTCCACAAAACGAGCTCTTACGTAACGCGACGCGAGGATCGCGAAAATTTTCGCGCGAAACTGCTGCAACTCTCCGCGCGCCTGATTAGCGAGGCAATTTTAACGTAGTTGATTTCCGCGCGCGAGTCCAACTTGCAGTCTCGCGCTTTAACTGTTTAACTGCAATTTATTATCGCGATTCCGGCTGTCCGACTGCACCGCGGCGCTCACCGGCGGCGCTTCCTTTAACTCGATTCGACGCGGCACTCCGTCCGTGAATGCGCGAGTGCGCTATCAAAATAACGAACCTATCCCGCATCTTCGGGCGTATCAATCGCTCGAGTGCATTTCAAGTGCGGCGCGCGGGATACGCCGCACTTCATGCATGCGTGAGCATCAGCCCGGCCCCACCTGCCCCCATTGACGATGGTCCCCCTCTCGAATTCGTGCCCCGTTGGCCGCGGGTAGGCCGCCGAAAAACCCTAATTCGGTCGATCTCGTGCCTCGGCGCGAGATACAGCTATCGCGATTGCGGTCGGAACATCGATGCCCCCGATCCTCGAAAGGGATCCTCGATGAGAAACCCCCTTCAAAGTGCGTGGCGTCGAACGTACGTGATCCTTTGTGCGATCGACGAGTTTATTTTAAGAGGCGCGTAAAGTGGCAAAAGTGGCGTTTTACGGCCCCGAAGGTTTCGCGGATATTTACAGACAGGGAAATAGTTAATCAAACGTGTGCTTTTGTTTTTTAAGAGGATAGCCAGGACACAGCGGGTAAACAACAAATCGCGCGGTAAATGTTAATACGGTTCGCGTCCGTCAAATTGTCCGTTTTAATTTCGGAATTTGCGAGTGCGCGAGATTTCAAGTACAGCCTGGGTTAATGAACATTTATTATGTAGCGTTACATCTCTGGGTTTCCGCGTGCAGATATTATTGGAGCGTCCCAGTTTCCTCTGACATTTTGAAATTTAACGGCGTAAAGTTTTTCGAAAATTTACATGAATCGCGGACGATCGTATTTCAGATACGCCAAAAATCGTATTTCGAGACAGGAAAATTGGATCATTTATTTCCCGGAGGTCGAGGACTTGCGCCGTTGACTTTATCCTGAGAGAGGATAACGCCCTCGTCGTCGTCGCCGCGGCCACAAATTTTCGCGATGCATCGAGTCGCGCGTTAATTTTCTAGTATCCTACGGAGGATGTAACGCTTTCGATCGTCATTGTCGTCTCTCGGCAATGAATTTGCGACGCGTCCCCGTTTGCGCGATCTTTCGGGGTTCCGCCGCTTGATGCTCTCTCGCTGATTGCGGGATTCATGAGGGGGCCGTACGCCGCTATTGGGAAACGCACGGCGGATGTTAACGATCGGTTGCCGCTACGGTAAACGTTTCGCTGTTCGCCAGGATTGCCGAATGTAAACTGTCTATTACCGGCGTTTCGCCGTAGCGAAAATCGCATCGAGCGCGCGCTTATCAGCGCTACGTACGATCGAGACGAGGATAACGCACAGTGTTTCCGGCGCTCCGAGCGTACGCGAGCGAGCGGAAGGTGTAACGAGATGATTAGTGATAAGCGATCGTTGCATTCGCAAATTGGTGGGACAACATCTTGCGGACTTACGAGTCGAAATTTTGTCCCTGTAGAATCTCGATTTTTTTATCCGAGGTAGGAGTAACAGAGTAAAAATAGGCGTTATTTAAACATTCAGCTGCTACTTTAACGCTACGTGTGTCCGAAATTTCCTTTTTTACTGCTAGGAGCTTCAAAGCGGGCTAAGGCCAAACCCTCTTTTAACATTCTTATATCCTAAAAATGTATATGGATTTTTGGTAGCTAGGTCATTACTTTTTTACTTATATTGGAACCATAATGATTACAATATTATTAAGAAGTTCTGATAATTATAAATATTTGCAATCAAAATAGAGAATATTTATGACAATTTTTAATATTATATAATATAAATGAATATTAATTATCATCAATCAATCAATACCTTTTAGTTGAATTTAGTATATTATAAATATTTGTAATCATTAGAATTTTCTTAATAATATTGTCATTACAACATAAGTAAAAATACCTGAAATCGAGCTCGAAGACGACTTTTTGGATCGAACGGTAAGGTGATTTCGAATATCATTTACCCCTACAGCGAGCCATTTGGTACGCGTAATCCCCCGTTGATATTCGCTCTTGTCGTATTTAAATTTCAACGCTACGAGGGAGGGCTGTTGAGAAAATTGTTGACACCACGTGCACGTAGCGGAGAAAAAACTTTTGAGATGTTCTCACAAAAAGTTTTTTGTTTTTCGTAATATTTTCGCGACTCCTTTTCGTAACGCGGGTAAAAATGAATACTCGCTGCAGGGGAATAAACTTTGAGCACGTCACGCCAAAAGCATACAAAAATATCGTCGAAAGTTACACAAAAAAAAGATAAAAATAGAAGATTATAAAAACAGCAAAATTTTCCTTTCCAAGTTCTTTTAGATGCCTCGGGCAACACTGATTCCGGAGGTAATTAGCGATCTAAAAATCACGCGGGATACTCAGGATTTCAGAGGATTAAGATTCGAAAATACTAATCGTGTGCACGGAGGAAAAAAAATGACGTATCAACCAAATCAGCGTAATTGAAATAAAATCGTTAAAACGCCATCGATATTAATCAACAAAAACATCAGATAGTCGCCTCAGTAATCTGGATGTTTAGTTCAATGCTTAAAATTAAAATCCATAGCAAATCGAGTGAATTATTTCTGTTCATGGCAGCCCGTGACGTTTAATTCAAGTAACTTCATTTCTTTTTAATTCAACAGCATTTTTTTCCGCGTGCAGGTATTGGAGTCTCGATCGGGACTTTCAATTTTTTTTCTGCGCCGCGGGAAGATCTACCTCAGGCTCGTTCGATCCATATCCGGGGAGACAAGCTACTACTTAAGAGAAAGAACTATCGCCACTCGGGCTGTGCATCCCGTATCCTCTCGGGCGCCCGTAGAAATAAGCCACGAGCGCGTCGAGCAGTCGAGCGCGCCACGCGATAAGACAGAAGGGGACGGACGCCGGCTCGTCGGGGGCCTCCTGGGACCAGTTGAGGTCTTAATTACTGGCCTCTCACAGCGGAATGCCGTGTTATCGCGCGGTTACTTCTGCCCGCTTGCACACGTCGGGCATTGAATTACACTTTGCTCCTTTCTCGAGCGACGCGACGCGACGCGACGCGTTTCTTCCAGAGTTTCGAGACCCCGAGCGACGCGCTGTCGCGCGCGATAGTTGCGCGACACGCGGGTGGACCGCTTGTCTGTAAGACGTGGCTAAATTTCTAACGGATAAGCCGTTGACTACAATTTCGTACGTCCTTTTACGCTCTAATTATTGTTGTCTTTGTCATTGGTATCATATTATTTCTCGCGACTCCTTCCCTTTTTTGCGTAAAGCAGGGTGTCCAGCAAACTCAATGAAAAAAATCCCCTGTCTTTTTCAGGTTTTCCAGGAGCCGGAATTAATTTTTCCCTGACCGTTTGGTGTAACTTTTTTCAAAATGCATAATTTGCGTACATCTGTATGGTAAATCAAGTAAATGTTAAATGACGAAGTCCTTGAAATATTTTTCTCGGGAAACAATTTAATTCTTCAAAAAATAAAACAAACAAAGAACAGGTTTTTAATTAAAAAATTTAAATTAAAGCAATTATATCATCTACGTATAATACATTGTATAAAGCCCAATGTCCACGATGCTAGAACTTGGACCAAGTTCTAGCATCGTGGACATTGGCCTTTATAGGAACGATAGGAACGCATCATATATGATGCTTTCATTTTGCTTAACTGCATTTTGTTTGCAATTTATTTGATAGTAACTTACTTGGATAGTACTGTTTAGTAATTCATCCGTTTTTATAGTTTTGTCTCAGTTGAACACATTGAAATAAAATAACACGACGATGAAAATTTAAATTGCCGACCACACTTATGAATAAACGTTTAGCAAAACAGAAAATTAGTGTGTCGAAAGAAAAGTTTATTTTCTAAAAACTTTAAATTATTCAGAAAAATGTGAAACAATGTAAAAAAATCCAGATAAATAGTAAAATTTCCTGACTTTTCCCTGACATTTCCAGATTTCCAAAATTCCCTAACAATTCCCGGTTTTTCAGATTTCCCTGACCACTGGACACCCTGGTAAAGATATCGATGTGATGTTCAGCATGTGACATATTACGTTCTCTCTTTCCTCTGATGGCTAAACACAGGAAAATTATAATATATAAATGTATTATACAGGGTGTACCTAAACTGGCAAAAAATATTTTAATGACAAGTACTTTGTAATATTTCGAGGCAAAAATTCTAATACAAAAATGTCGAGGCTATAATAATTTTCGAATGGGAAGAGTTTAAAGAGGCTAGAATTTCGCGCGCACAGGGATCGCAAAGTGGCAAATTTCACCGCGGGGGCCATTACCATTTTAACCAAATAAATACAATAATGACAGCTGACACGTATCAATATCGATTTGAAGTATTGAATAAAAATATTTTAAACTATTTTGGCAACTCTTTACATTTACATTTCATAAACAGAAATAGTTTTGTAATAAAATGCTTGCATGATTTTTACAATAATTTCATTATTGTAAAAGATGTGCGGTTCAAGGAAGTGCCTTTGCTACTGACCACTTTGCCATCTCTGAGCGCGCGAAGTTTTAGCCTCGGCAATTTCGTATTAGAATTTTGGTCTTAAAATGTTACAAAGTACCTGTCATTAAAATATTTTTCGCCCGTTTAGGTACACCCTGTATAGTAAATAAGATAGATATAAAAATATGAAACGTATATAACCTGTAAATAATGAAAAATAATTATACAAGCGCGTATATTTCCGATTTCAATTAAAGTAATTTCAGTCATGTGCTGCATACTTTTCTCAACGAGGAGTTAATTTTATCTGGGCGGGCTGAGTTCGGACGTTAAGCTAATAAAGTTGACCTTACCGCCTCAGCATCATCTTGTTTGTCGCGCAGGTGTGAACGATATATTTTCCGGAATTTGGAGTGCACCGGCGCGTTAGTGTCCGGCCGTCAGCTTTTATTGCGCGATTAATTTCGTCCGCTTTACGTATGGTCCACGGTCAAGAGGCGCATCACTCTTCGACCCTTGCTGTCCTGTTCCGCGCTGCAACCGCCCTTGTACTGCACAAATCCACGTTGTACCGTAGAAGATCCGGAACTGGATTTGGAGACTCTATATAACAGATTAAAAAAAATATTAGTTGAAAATCTATATATCACAGAAGATGAAACACCTGACTCTTTCATTTCAAAGGGGAAACAATTGCAATTTCTAGAAATTTAACAAGTCCTTTAAGAGCAATAACATTCCAATTTGCTTAAGTTTGCACACGAAAATATAATTCCGGAGGAAATTATCGGAAATACAAGTATTGATTTCTCCTTAAGTTTCATGTACAGGCTAACAAAAAATACGACAACGTGAGACTTTAATCTTACAGCTTGACATCGTATACAATTTTACATTTTAAGTTGTATTACAAAATATAATTTATACTACTGTGAAACGAAACAGATATAAAAATATGTTTAAATGAACGGAATAAAATCTTATAATGTCAGAAAAAATTTCTCTTAGTTACCGCCACACGGTTTCTATCTACCAGTCTTAACGTTACTATAACTTTCTCCTGCTACAGAATCACACGAATACAACGCTGTTCTATCCCAACGAAATCTCCAGGATCTCCGTCACCTTACGAAGAGAACGACCCCACATAGCGGTACGCCAGGTGCGTCGGATATCCTCGGAGAGATGTTTCGAGCGGCTCAACGTAGAGTAAGTCAAGAGCACGATCACGCTGTTGCTAACGACCAGGCTAACGTATATCAGTCGTAAAAAAGGGCCGCGCGCGACTTTATTTAAGCCCTCGTTTCCTCCGAAACGAGGGATTTCTCGGTTCTAAGAGCGTACCGCCGGCTGGCTGCGATCATCTCGATCCGTGGAGACCAACGTTGGGAATTGTTTTTACGGCTTCGCGATATCATCTGCACCGCGGAGGGAGCGGATCGCGCTTTTGTGAGCCCCGGCACGTGTGAAAATGCGCGAGCGGATCTTCCGAGGCACTTCGGAGTGATTCCGGCTCGTCGTTATACTCCGATACTGAATGCGGATGTACGCGCGTGTTAGCTTCATTTTTATAACGGTCAGAGGAGAGCACGTTAGAAGACGAGCGACAAGATCCGGTTTGAGCACGGCGTGCGAATGATACGAGATCGCTGATTACATTTTACAATTACGGCTCAGAGTTATTGCCGCACACGTCTGATATTCCATTAGTTCGTCAGGTTATCCGGACGCTTAAAATAATAATCGAATTTCTTATCGCGCCACGCAGTATGTCGAAATAACATTGAGCGAGGCAGACAAGATTAGTTAAATATTTTGTTTCAAATTAAATTTATGTACGATAAAGGAGGCAAACTCATTTTGGATATCAAAATGCAAGTGTATTAATTATGACGAAATATAGAACGCATGAAATAAGGTAATTTATCAATTAATTGAGAAGAGTATTCTAAAGGTTTTTACGATCTATCGGGAAATAAAGGGTCGTATAACGACTTTACTACTCGGCAGTCCCGATATCTCGATTCAGCAGATTTATGCCGCTTTTATCCAGCTGGATGTCCTCTATTTCCGCCCGATGATATCGTTTCTCTCTTAAGTGTATTTTCCGCCGTATTTCCTTTCCGAATTATATCTGACCGGTTAACTTAATATTAAGTTACGTTGTCCTTCTATTCCTGACGTGTATTTCCAACACGTCGGCTTCGCTCTATTCCTGACGTGTATTTCCTATAGATGGCACGATCCACGTTCGTTCGTCAAATCTGCATAAAGCACCGTCGAAAATGTCGACGCTTACCAAACGATACTGCAATGCAGACCGACGCGCGATTCGCGATAACGAACTTTTCGAATCTGACATTTCTCGTGGAAGAAAGCTATCGAGTTATAATACGAGTACTAACGTTTCAAATTTATTGCATTAATCGCAGTTTCCACACATATTTTTACAATAACCCGAGGCGAAAATCTGTTACATGCCTCAGTCAGTGGTCGATTACAATTTGGAGCAGATTTAAGAATATGACGCAGTGCATTCAAAAACGGAAAGCAAAGAATTGAGCGTAGGTGTATGTCGTGATGACTTATACGACTTAGATTTTCGCCTCGGGAACTGGTACGTAACATATTAATATTAACAACGTCAGTGTTTTCTTGACCATATATCTGGCATTTTTAATAATACAGAAAATTTATTGCGAAAAATATTACCTCAGGTACAGATACAAAAATATTACCAGGGTTCGAACCTGGACTTCCCTACACTCTAGGCGGGCGTCTCACCAATTCGGCCGCTGAGGCATGTGGTATTATTTTCATTGTCGGTTTATATATATATTAATATTAAACCGACAATGAAAAAAATGCTGCACTAAATTTTACCCCTGGTTTCTTCCCCGTATATCTTTTCCGTCCGCCACGAAAGAAAAATAAATCGGACGTTATCTCACGATGACTTATTACATCCTTCGTTTATCAGGATCATCCTGAGCCGCGATGGTAGTTATGTTACCGAAATTTAACCACGGCGCCGTTGACGATTAAGCATCTGTACCCGAGCACCGGCGCTCGTATAGCGTAATAACACGTACCGACATAACCGATCATTAATCCGCGGCGAAGTATGCGTGCGCTCGCGGAAACGATCGTAGAAGCTGCTGGCGTTCCGATGGCGCATGATTAATAGAAGCCCCGCGAGAAATTGGCTCTTAATGACTCGACAACGAAAAGACCGCCGGTGCGCCGACAGCCATTAAACGCGTTTTTAGTCACGCCGGCTTGATTTCTACTTGAGCTAATGGGCTTTTCATCGGTTTTGGGTAATTCGAGGGATGGGAGAGCGCGGGAAAAAGAGAGAGGCCTGGATCCCGTTTCTCTCCGTCATTGTGCAACATATTCCGAAGGTGGTGAACACGCGCCACCTCATTTCGGGTACCAGGCCGCGTGCAACGGCGGAATCACGAGCGGCAAAGGGACAGCGAGTACTCATTCATTAGAGAAAAACACCTGCAGTTTAAGGATTCTTTTATGTCGACGATATTTTACTTTAAATTCGGCTGAAGGTATTGTAGTAACGTATCTTTCTTTAGCACTTCTAGGTGTAGAAATGCCCCCAGTACACCCTCCTCAGAAAGGATTTCTGTTACCGAGAACAAAAATATTCTTGACGCATTTACATTTCTCACAACCTCGTTTAGTATAAAAATAAGACAATATCAAATATAAAATCAATAATTCTTATTCTTCTCTATCGAATTAAAAGAGATTGACTTACTATATTGAGACAAGAGTAACTTATATAAGTGTAAGTGTATATATTTTTGCGTTTAGAATAAATTTTCCCTCCAGCTTACAATGCACGAAGTTGGTACCACGATATTCGACAAAAGACGATACGTACTATCATTTTATTATAGATTTTAGAATTTTTCATTTAATTGTAAGACTAAAATATTCTTTTCTCTATAATAAATATGATTGGCGCTATATCGATCCTATTTTATTTATTTTATGATACATTCAAATGTAATAGCATTGGATCCGGAATTTTTTTCCGCGGGTGTAGCAATATATTGGCGCAATATTGGCAAATAATGTAAATCTGGTATTCCCAATATTGGTCCAATATTGTAAATTCTCTTATTTAGCCAATATATATCTATTTAGCAATATTGGTTTGATATTGTATCCATATTAGACCAATATTCTTATTACATTGTTAAATATCGACCAATGCACTTCCAATATAAATCCATCATATAATTATTATCGTGCAATAGTTACATTTATTCCATGACCAATATTGGCTTTACGTTAGACAATATCGGTCAACGCATTTTTAATATAACCAACATTGGGCTAATGAATTGGTGGGGGGGAGGGGGGGGGGGAAGGAAAGCCAATGCGAGCCAAATACAGCTATTCGTGCGAAAATGTTAAATATGGAACTTTATATTGAATTTATAAATTAATCACCAAACGTTTCGACCCATTTTCGTGTCATCCTCAGTGAGACAAAATTAAATCTAATAAACTCCAAAAACGAAGACGGAGAACGCATGTTTGCAGCCAGCGTGTGCATTAATCCAAAGAGTAGAGACTAGAGCTCCCTAGTACACGTGTACTAGACTACACGTGTAATCCGTGTATTTAACTTATCCGTATTTTAACCCGTGTACACGAATTTAAAGAATCTTCATTTACGTGAATCCGTGAACACGTGAATGTGACACGTGTACACGAATATCCGTGTATGTGACATATGTAAACGTGTAGCCGTGTATACCTCAATAGGGAAATATTTAGAGAATTATGTGACAAAATCTGGATAAAGCTTGGAATGCTGGAATTATGCGTATACATATGTCGAACAACATATGCGGAAATAGAGATCTTTCATCAAATTTTGATAAATATTTGCACACGTTTACACGTATCGCACATACACGGATATTCGAGTACACGTGTCACATACACGAATATTCGAATACACGTGTCACATACACGACTATACGTGTACACGTGAATGAAGTGTACTTAAATCCGTGTACACGGATTACGTTTATTCTCTATTACTCTACTATAGAGACGGCTTTCAATAAACAAATTGATGGGGGGAAGAAGGCCAATACGAGTCAATTGGGCTAATGTTTAGCTAATGCATTGTGCTACTAGGGATTAGCTGAACACATTTGAAGAATCGCAATTAAGGAAACCGGCCGTGATCTTTTCTAGATATCGTTTGTGCTCTTTGAACGTTCGATTCTGTTAAACTATACTCAACTACCTTCTTTGCTGCATCTTATCCTTTTTTCCCCTACCATCTCCGATTCTATCCGCGTTGTTTCTACGGAAATATATGAAAAATGAAGAACAAAATTCCCACCCTCGTTTGATCTCCGGAGATCCGCGGTTGAAGATCTCTCGCGCGTTTTCCGCGCGCGAGCGATAGAAACGTTAATCTGATCAGAACGCGACTCTGCTGAACTCCGAGCGATATCCCCGGCGTGTCTTCGGCGAAGTCTCGGCGCGGATTATCGCGTCAGACGCTAATATCGAGCGCCGGATCGCGGATTCGATGGAGAAACGGCGCGGATGATGTAGTACGCGACGGCGGTGTTTCCCATCGCCGGGGCTGCGCCCCGGGGCGGGCGGACCCGTGTCGTCGTGTCATCGATAATTGATGTATGCGCGAACTAACGGCCGTAATTACGGCGCCTCGCCGCGACCCGACCCGATGCCCGCCGCTCGCGCGGAATCTCGCGCTTCGCAGCCTCCTCCGGCCGCGGCAGGACCGGCTGGTTGTCGGGACGATGCACGCGCGGTGCATGCGATGCGTGCGCCGAATCACCGCTTTTCAGCCCCGGCGCCGCGCTTTCGTCGTTTCACCGGGCCGGAGGAGCGGGGAAAAAAAGCCACCTAGACCCATCCATCTGCGTCCATTAAAAATGGATCGGTTACATCGGATCAGGGGATTAACATTGCCGAAATAACGCGGGGGAAACCGGGCTACTTTCCGAAACGATTGGTCCCCGTTTCGCGCGAGAGAGTTTTCGACATCTACATTTCTTTATCGTCGAGTCGCCGGATCGACGCCGGGTCCAGATCTCTCCCGGACATCATCACCTGCTCACCTCACGAGTGCTCCCGCAAGTCGAGCCACGAGATGCTAATCGACCAAGAAAATGTGCCGACGTTGTGAGTTTGTTAATCGAAGCAAACTGTATTAAATAGATTAAAATGTATTAGATTAAAATAATAGCGTTTCGTCAATGTATAATATTATATGTGCATCTTTACCGAGATTTGTCTTCGAAGTTGAGTGTTGAAAAGCATTTTTCCCGAAGTACCTACAGCTATAGACAAAATTATCAGGCATCCTCCTAATCATTACATTGCAAATCCAAGTGTGTTACTTTTAGGGCTATCGCACACATTGCATAGCTGCATATGCATAGTACAAGACCGTCTAAACCAATGAGCATGTTATGTAAGTCACTATGGCGACTCAATGCTCATTGGTTTAGACAGTTCTTATGCTACGCAAAATAGAAATTTCCCAGGCATTAGATTCAGTACAGTACGATTGTGAATTAATTGGAAAACAAGGGAAGAGGGATTCTGCCTTCCGACTTTTAGGGCTATCGCACACAAGATTGCATAACTGCATATGCATAGCATAAGACCGTCTAAACCAATGAGCATGTTATGTAAATCAATATGGCGACTCAATGCTCGATGCTCATTGGTTTAGACAGTTCTCATGCTATGCAAAATAGAAATTTTCCAGGCATTAGATTCAGTGCAGTACGATTGTGAATAAATTGGAAAGCAAAAGAAGAGGGATTCTGCCTTCGGACTTTGCGTCAGGCCCCGTGATTTTCCAGGCCGGCTCTGCCGCGGCATCGAGATTTCCCGAAGAGACTAATGACTCTCATCGGCCGTGACGGCCTGGCCGCGCGGTAATTAATCGCGAGGGGGCCCGAGGGCCCGAGGATTGACTCTCTCTCGCGGTCCCTTCACCTCCCCCCTATCTCCCGCCCGCTCCATTCTTCCACTTTATTCTCGCCGAGAATTATGCAAGCCGACCGTTTATTAGCATGCTAACGACCGCGCATTAAAATACTTTATTTGCGGGACAGTGATTGAGTATTCTCGTACGGCGAAGGATAGAAAGGAGGTCCGGGAGGGGGGGGGGCTGACGGGGGGAAGAGTAAAAAAAATCCTGGGGAAATTGCGGCGAGACCTTTTTTCGAGCTTTTTGAATTATGTAAGTGCCCCGGACTAATTACTCCGCCGTCCGCGCTTCGGCTCGTTCGTTGTTTCGCATTCGACGCTCGAACGAGGTAGACGCAGTTGATTTGTATTTTTTATCCTCTCCGCTGTTTTTTTTATTTTGTCAGGATCGTGATTGTATTTGCCCGCCGATACAGATTGCCCTGCTTGTTGCGATCGCTCATCGCAAGCTTTTTAAGAGAGACAGAGAGAGAGAGAGAGAGGGGGGAGAATCTTTTTCATGTAATGCGAAACGAATACAGTTATTCAAATGACACAAACCACGAAGCGCCGCTACCGAATTACGAAGTGCGTGCTAATTTAACGATTATTAATCTGACGTGACAGACGGTGGAAAACGGCAGTTCCATGGAATTATTAAGTTCACTTGTGATTTACGCTTATTCTCTGTAAATAAATTATTTGTGTCAAACTTGCTTTTCTCAAGCTCAAGGAGATGTAGGTCGGAATAATTTTCCCTACCTTCTACACATGAAGGAAAATACACGTCAAGACTGGAAAGGAGCACTTGTAAAGTTTTCCGTAACAAAGCGGGAACAAACTAGAGAAGAAGATGCGGTAGTACCTTTTGTCAAGAATATTGTACGCGTAACAAGCAAGAAGACTTTATCTTCATACACCAACCATTAAATCTTCAAAACGTACTTGGTAGATTAAAAAATTAATACGTAATTATGTTAATTATAATTATAATTATAATAAATATAATATTAATAATATGTAAATATAACAGTAATGCGGATAATGAATTAATATGAATGAAATTATGAATATTGAGAACGTTGGTAATTATTCTTTTAATACCTAATCTAAAAGATCAGCTTCTACATGCGGTCGCTACGTTTAACGGCGCAACTAAGCTCTCGCTCGTTCTGTATAATCCACTTCTTTTAATATTAGATCGCAGCTACTGGCTGTGTACTACTTATGCCACGAGTATAGCGAGCCGGTAGCAGCGTCGTGAAATGCTTGAAAGTTTAATATCGCGAGTGGCTGATGGGAGCTGGTCGTCTCGCGATATCGACTGCGTCGTCGTCGTCCTGGCAGGACGTGGAGGAGGACGAGCACATCGGAAACGGCCGTAAATCGCGCGCACCAAGTGGACCAGGCGTCGCTCGACGGTCGTCAGTCGGCTAACCGGCGACTCGGAATAAAATCCGAGAAAGAGCACGCGGCCTTTTAATAAGATTACGAGAGTGGAACTAACGAGGCTATCGTCACACTGGCGAAACCAGATGTCGGTGACGGTGTCCGCCGCCCAGGACGTGTCTTTTCGATGGTGGTCCTCGGACCCGAGCCATGTGCTCCTCATCCGCTCTCCTCTCGCGTAGTCTGCTCCGTCTGCGATATTTATGGGAGTGAACTCGGCGCGGATCAAAAGTGCGTCTGCGGGCGTAAGACACGATTAGTCGGTTAGTCGGCGTCTCTCCTCTCCTTTTTTTTGCTGCCCGAGACCGAATGAGATACCAACCTGGACTCTGCTCGGCGCGGATGGGATGCTGATACGAAAAATCATTTTGATGGATAAGTACGTGAACATCGCCCCAAAAAATGTAAATTAACAATCTTTGATAAAGCAATTATTTTATTAAATTCTTGAAAGTACGTTGAAGTTACTCCAAACGAATTATTAAAACGACAATTTAAAGTTTGAAAAATCGAGAGAGAGAGAGAGAGAGAGAGAGAGAAGATGGGAAAGATAAGATTTAATTTATTAACGAGTATGAAAGAAAAGTGAAAATAATTTATCTTATGATTTACAGTATGATTTCGCCTGCAGCCTTTATTGTTTAGCACGTAAAACCATGGACGTGCTTCGCGCGATGAATAGCGCACACTGTAAGTGCAATAATTTCAGTGATAATTTCGGTGGTGGACGCGATGAATGGTTTTAGCTTCTTACGTACCGCAATTCGGCAGCTTCGCTATACGACGTACCGATAGTTTTATGGCGGGTGGAAGAGTAATGATTCCGCAGAACGCAAATAATGCTTTGCGGTTGTTTCAAGCGTATTAATGGCGCGTGCCGGTGTTATCCGCGTCGCGATAACGCAACGCGGTAAAATGAATTCTCGCGTGGGTGGTAACGCGATTGCTGTCGAATTATCGGATTTAGCGCTATGGTCAGGAAATCTGTGGGCACTGAATACCGGAGGCCAAGAATACTTTATAAACGTCAACGGATGAAACAAATGTAAGTAATATTACAAAAAGATTAAGATTATAATTTTTGAACTATTTTTTTTGCTAACGCGCATCACTTGATAGAGACAGCTACATATTTTTTCCTTTCAAGATATATTCGACATTAATTCGTTATGTTGAAATAAATAATGTAATATAAATATTATAAATATTAAAGATAATAAAAATATTTTGTGACTGATCTTTGGTAAGAACAGACGGTTGTCTATTTTAAGTTTAATGCGATCACTGTAATACGAAATATGTAATCATTATTTTTTATGTATAATATCTTGACAAACATTCTTCAGATTCCGGTTGGTCGGCACTTGTCTGACTTCAAAATGTTATAAAAACGCTTTTCACTTGAAAAGGATCGGAATTCTCAGTCGAAACTTCGTATGTTTTACTCTTAAATAAAATATTGCCAGATACGTCGAATAATTATCCATTACTTTTTGCCACAATAAAGATACGTGTAATATAAATAGTACACAAATAAAATATAAATAAAGCGATGTAATAGAAATGTATTAATAAACTTTTTTCGATCGTGATTTATTGCAAGGCTGAAAATTATGAGGCAAAACCCCGTTAATAATCCAAAAATTAAGTATTGCAATTTTTAAAAGTGTCCTTATAAGAATCACTTTCTAAAGAATTATTTATAAGATGATACGCGCAACGATTAAGCAGAATGTTCGGATATACATATAATAATTATACACCACATATTCTCTTTTGTATCCCGAATAAATTAAAGCGTGGCGTTCTTCCGCGCAATTTGACTCGCCACGATGAGGGACGCGCGTGACGTTTGAATAGAACTTATTAGCTCAGCGTGTGTAATTACACGTGGACCTTATTATCCCCTTACACACAGCCGTCTAGATGTATCCCTAAATTTATGCGAGCAACGTCGATAGAAATAATTTCGCGGATAGTGAGCGCAAGGCAAATGCGAGGGCCGGCCCGATACCGCAACGAGAGAGACGTATTATAATCCCGATACGTCTCGCCGCGATGCTGCTCGGGATGTATTATGTGGAAATTCTAGGCTACAGGCATTTCCCGGATTTATTGCGGGTTCGCGGTGGCTGACAGTATACTTACATATTGTCGATGAATTCCGACGCGGCGTTACGCGATCAAGCGCGCGCGCGTTCATATTTCTATGTGCATTTTATGTGGAGCATCGAGTACATATATTTCGAGTTATCTCTAAGCGGCGAAATGGCGGCGCCTATATTGAAAAATTTCGTGCGATTTTCGAGTCGCGAAAATTAATGCCCCGGTCGTTAATAACCCGCCAATGTGACTGCCGCCACCGGATATATCGATAATGGATATTATGAAAAGAAGATGCAAACGACGCTCCTTCATTAATGCGATGATGCATTATCGAGGAGAATGCGCGGGGACATGTTATTAATGCGCAGTCAATTTTAATGCAACAGATGATTGCTCATTCTCGCGTTTTAAAAATGTGTAAGAGGCAGAGCTGTGTATTAACGGGTCGTATCTTCCTGGCTTTTAAAAGAATAAGCGCGACGCGTTAATTGATACACTTTAATTAATTAAATAAGACCCGACTATATTAAATATAGAAACATACTGTACAACCGTGCATTTTTTTTTATAGTTAAAAGTCGTGGTTATCCTCGAATAAATGTTTGATTAGTATTTTAATTATGAAATAATTAACATAAAAAATTGCAGAAATTGTTAGTAGTTAAATATTTAGAGTAATTTAAAAAATGTGATATTTTAAACATAAAAGTGCGTATTACTATAAATTAGTACGTTTATACACAAAAATTATTTTTAGAGAATTCTGAAAAAATTGTCTACGAATTTAATTTTCAAATATTTGGAGGAAAAGGTAGTCTTTCGCCAAATTCGTACTACAAAAATAGACCTTAAATTCATCCAAGAGAGTCTCTACTTGGACAAATATTCTGTTCCGCGTACAAGCAGCCTTTGCGACACAAATTGTAAACCACGTTGCATCCCAAAATTACATGTCACGTATATACAGAGTGTTCCGGATTCCTGAAATTCCTCGCAATTTATTCGCTTCGAGCAGCATAATTCAAGATGGCTGTCGTTGATATTAAGAATCGTATTTATCACATAAATCTCACACCAGAAAACATTAGGAAAGACAATACCGGAATAAAGTAAGATTTTCATTGTGAGACACAGGTAATAGAATAACGACATTTTGATTAAAAATCGATTCACTGTGTACTCAGCTGATTGTGAAAAGCGCTGCGGTTACTTTCGCCAATTATCTGATGCAATTAAGGTATTGCATGACTGTTGTAGAACACAATGTTATATCAATACTGAGATAGTTATGAGTTAGAGATCTTACATTAAGTGCCTTTGTTTTGAGTGATACGAAATAAAACGATTAACAAATAAGAATAGATAGGTTAAACAAGCTTTGAGAATAAAACTTACTTATTACAAGAATAAATATAATCAATGTTTTTTTATACAAGCAATTATTCGCTTCTCAAATCACCCTCGGAAAAACAACAATCAGTAATTGAATTGCGGGAAATAAAACTCGGGTTTGCGAACAAGCTTCGTTTGTGTTTCTCAGTTAAATTGCAATAACAAATACAACATATTAAGTAAAACAAAAAGTCGACGCCAAAAAATAACTCGGCGACAAGCGAAAATCTCTTCATTAGATTGTATCATATTTTAAGCTGAATTCTTCAGTAGGAATCTGATAATAAATACGCTCCTAAGAATACGCTCTTAAATTTTATTAGCTGTCTTAATTAAATTAAATTTACAGATAGAAGCTTAAGCTTTAAAAGATTTAGTTATCTAATTATAACTTGGGAACTCGTAAGAGAGAAACTCTTTGTTCTTAATAATTTATAATTCTATAACTATTGGTAACACAATATTTCAGTGAAGAAAGAGGAGTCGATCGAAGGATCTGTCGTTAAAATTAAAGTCGTCGTATTCTCGAAGAGTAAGAAGAGCGACGATCTTTGATTACCGGAGCCGATTCCCCTCAAAGAAGAACGGGCAACAAGTCGTGTTGCTCGTCAAGACTGCGCTCTTATGGGATGCAATTAGTCGGTCGGTATTAGCATCAGATCTATCTTGCAAACGGCGGGAGAGAGAGAGAGGACGGAGCGATGAGGAGCGGCTGGCACTAATTCACCTCCTCGCGCAGGACACGAGTCCTGGGCTGGCTTATATACCGAGGGATATACGAGAGCGGCACGTTCCGTCCCTACCGTGGGGGACGGGGGCGTTGCCTGCTAATGCTGTTATTGAATTATTTCGAGACTTAGTTTTACGTGTGAGGGATCAAACCCCGGCTTAGTCCCCGCGGATGAAGGGCCCCGCCTCCTCTCCGTCTCACTTCCTCCCGAAACAGAGAATCCTAACTACCGCTCTCTCTCCCCCCGCAAACTCACGGATCACGGGAAGTGAGACAGCTTCGGCGTTTCCTCGAGTAGATTAAGACGCGATTTCGATGCTCGTCCCCTCGTCGATACATCCTGGAGGAGGGTAGCGCGCGATCTATGATCCGTTACGAGTGGTTGGGGAAAACGCAGAGGGAAAACAACTCGGCGACAAGCGGAACGGTTAGGCGGGGCTATGTTCCATTGGATTCAATCAATTGTATTTTCTGAATGTCAATCATTCGGTTCTCTGCTTCCGTTGTTTGTGTCAATAAAAAAATCTTATTGAGATGAAACGCCACTCGCCGGCGTACGTTTCTGATTAAAAAGTGCATATTTACGAATTTTGCTTAACGACTCTTCTCAGCTTACAATTAGTATCCCGTTATTCTATTGCTACTTTGTTATTTCAGCAAAAATATTTACGTAATATAGCCAAATGATAAAACTTTGTTTTTCCATTTATTCTCTATGGAGTTCACTTCAATAAAAATAACGGGATACCTTTGGTGCCCAGTACACCATGCACACCATGTTTGATACAGGTAAATGAAAAATTCCGCGATATTTTCACACAATTAACCGTATATTATCGTAGCCATGTTATCACGTTCCAACCAGTTTCGAAGTACAGAGAGATAGAAATATCCTTTCGTCTTTCGTAGCACAAAGATGAAATCTGGCAACGGCGATAACGACTTACCGCCAATTCGCGTGGAGCGAGAGCAGGCGACGGTTGGTGTAAACGCATTAGCGACGATCACACAATCGAGATCACGCAAGAGCTCGGAAGGGTGGCGAGTAGAGAGAGGAAACTGCGACATATCGGATATCACCATCGCGAACCGGGGACCGGGGATGTCTTTACGACTTCCTCCACGAGATCGAGTCGTGATTAGGACGTTGTCGACCCGCCCTTCTTTCACGTCCCCGGAGAGCCAACCGCCCCACGTAGCGGAGCTTGAATCAGAACGAGGAGCGAAGAAAGTGTTAGGACGGAGGAGGCAAGCGTGTTGAAAAATGTACAAGCAGCGAAGAAATTCGTGGAGCAACGAGCGAAGCACTGGGAGGAGCCGGCACCAGGAGCGGACCAGGATTTTTGAGACTGCGAGCTAATAACAATATCCGGGGATTCCCAGCAGGGGCATAGCCAGGCGGGAAGAGGCATTCATTTTTGTTTGGCGTCAATTATTAACGGCAGCGGGCAATCGGCGAGCAGCGTTGCTGCTATCGCGATGCATAAAAAAATGTTAGATCGACGAACAAGAGAGATATAGGTATGTACGAATATAGATAGTGCATAAATATATCCCTTTTTTACTATGTATGTAAAAGTACTAATTGTTAATAATCGGTCGTCAATAAACTTTCTTCGAAGAAATACGTGATTGATTTATTTATTCCATCACTATGTCGCGTGAGGATTCAAGTGCGTTAATATCCTATGTGCGATGTAAATTGAACAAAATTATTTTACTGCTTCCGTTGAGGATTAGGAAGCTTTGAAGCTTAAATCTTACTAGTTTTCTATCGACCCGTTCCTGTGAGAAACACCGAGAGAGAGAGAGAGAGAGAGAGAGAGAGAGAGAGAGGGGGGGGGATGAAAGAACGGTACGCTGTCGACTTACACCGGGGCAAAGGCTGTAAGACCCGAGACGACTCAGGGCAATGCAATAAAACATTCTAGGTATATAAATATATCTGCTTAAGAAGATGGCGCGAGAGGACTTGAGATATTAGAAACACATGTCTCGGATGGGGCGGCGCTTTTTTGTAGCGCGATGAACGCTCGGTACCCGGCGCGGTTAAATGCTTGATGTCTAAGTTACACATTCACATGTCGCTTTCACGCCGTCAAAAAATCAGGCGGCTACTCCAGCTTCTTGCACAATGTGTGGAAATGTCAAATAAACGGGCTGTCGTCGTAATTGAAAAAAAAACCCCATAGCAGATTAAGCTGCAAGTAAGAAGATTGATGGTCTCAGAGATTGATATAAAGAAACGCGAGATGGTATATCTAAACTTTTTTGACGAAATAAACAATTGATTTCAATTGTTTCATACATGCTATATATTTTTCAATTCTTCTGCGACTTTTCAAAATGCAAAATGCATATGTGTGTGTCTATCAGGGACGATTACTTTTCTGAAGTCGGATAAAAATCCGCGCCAAGTTATAAGGCAAACTGAATTGGGTCGCGTTTGTCCATTTTCGAAGAGGTCTATTTCCGTTATTCGGCTTCAAATAGATACGCATAAGTCTCGCTTCATCGACCCCGATATCAATCTTCGCGCGTTAATTAACAGGCCGAAGAGCTTAATCGATTTACGTATCCAAAATAACATTTCCGGCTAAGCGCATTTTGCCGCCACTAAATATTCATTTCAGGCGCGTATGCTCTAATGTATTTATCGGGCAATCGGGGCGGAAAGGGGGCAAGGGAGGGGGGAGATCGAGGGACATGATGAGCTAGCGTTACAATGAACGAAATGAAGGTGACGGCGCGGCTATTAAAATGATGGCATTATGCATATCGCACGTCACGTAGTTACGGGCTCGCGGGCATTATCGGCGCGCTTTTAATACACACTGTAAAATTTCCGCGATCGTATCCTCTCGCTAACGCTCGCGAGACGCTAAAAGGCATAACGGCAAATTGCGTTTCGCGATAATGATGCCGGCGTTGAAAGTTCCCTCGCGAGTCGCGCCGCATCTCGCGCTGCAAACGCGACGCGTCCTCAGGCCGACGTTGACAACGGGGCACTTGTGCCAATTTTCTCGTGATTAGCGCGCTCAAGGAGCGGCGGCGTAATTAGTCCGAGTCGCGCGCGCGCGCGAAACGAGATAACGCGAGTCGACATCGCGGAAACAAAACTCGAGTACAGGCACTGGTTAATATCATTATTCGGAAATGCACGAAACGAGTGGGGAAACTGGGACTTACTCCACGGTTCGTGTAGCTCGAGCATATTATTGCGGAACGTGCATGTAAAGTGAGTCCCAATGCTCGTAGCACTTGGCGTCAAATTTTCGCAGTAGGACACTTTATTTCCAATATTAATTTTTACCATGGAAGGGTTTCCTTTTTAATATTAAAGAGATGAATCGGCGCGCAGTTCTAGCAGAAAAATAAACGCGAACATGTCATCAGTAGTACTGTTTATTGCGATAAATCTTATCCCATGTCTCAGTGGTCGAATTGGTGAGACGCCCGCCAAGAGTGTAGGGAGGTCCAGGTTCAAAGCCTGGCTGAGGTAACATTTTTCGCGATAAATTTCTTTAATTAGAATTTGCCAGCCGAGCGTCGTCAGGCAATTTTCTACATTGATTAGAGAGATTAATGGTCTTAGGGATTGATATAAAGAAACGCAAGATCGTATATCTAAACCTTTTTTGACAAAATGAAAAATTGATTTCAATTGTTTCATACATGCTATATATTTTTCCATTGTTTTGCGACTTTTTAAAATGCAAAATGCATATGTGTGTCTATCAGGGACGATTACTTTTCTAAAGTCGGATAAAAATCCGCGCCAAGTTATAAGGCGAATCGCAATGGATTACATCTTTTGCATTTTGAGCGAATTAAATGTATTTAATATCCAATAGTACACGCGATTGTATGACATTCAATATTATATGTAATATAAAGATAACGCTGGAAACTCCTGAAATCAAACAGCGATCCGGACACATACGCCGTTCTATGAATTAGGTAGCGGGATATTACGCAAAATAATCGTCCACGTGTAGTAATGCACAGCTTTGAGTCCGATAATTATCATAGCATAGTGAATTTTGGCAAGAACAGCAAATTAGGGCTCTATTGCGGGCATGACAATCGATATTAATTATCGCGTGATTGCAAATCGGTATTGCAATTAATTAATTAATTAACCGCTTTCCGATTAGACTATATTACAGAAAGAACTGCCGCTGCCGATCCGCGCACTGTCCTCTTTTCATACGGCCGCGTATCCACGAGCGTCCATCTATTGATACTTTGACGGGACGGTTTGTAACGCATAAAATTACACGTGCGGCAAATTGCACGTGTATCGGATTGTATACGGTAGTGGAAATATTGAGGAACATATCGTTTTTATCGGGGAAATCGAACATAGCCGCAAGGCAAATATTTCGTCCCGTATATGAAGTCGATAATATAAAATCTGTATGTATCTCTCGTATGCTAGTACGATCGCAAAAGAGGATCGCGATATTAAAGGAATACGATACAAGTCGCGACCAATAACAAGATACGCGTGTATGCGTTATACGTATGTGTGTAGAGCGGCCTAGTTGGCACACAAGAGATTTTACGTTTATACTTGATATCGCTCTACTTTACAAATGTTGAACTCGTGATTAGACAGAATATTTTTCGTCGTAAAAATTTAAATAAAAAATTATAAAATTTATAAAAGTGAAATATTTTTGCAAAGGTGCATCATTATAAATGTAGTCGACACGTCGAATTAAGTTAAGGCATCAAACGCTTGAAAGCTTCAAAAAGAGACTTTGAAAAAAAAATAGCATTTTAACGTGCATCCGTTGCAGCTGCATCGAACGAGCGCAGAGTCGAGTAAATGCGTACAGCAGAGCGGACTCGTTCGGTGCAGCTGCAATGACGAATTATAATGCAATGCCGGCGCACGTTTTGTGCGTACAAACGCAACTGTGTGATGACGAATTACGTATGCGTGGAAGCGCGACGGTAAATTTGCGAAAGGGCAAAAGACCACTTCTGTGAATGGGATCTGTTTCACGACGAGGGGTTTGATATTTCTTCGTCAATTAAACTTTGTATGTTAAATCGACGCTGACGGCGAAAATAGAGAGCGTCGCAAAGAGAATTGTTCAAGAGAATTGTTTAGACGGAGAGGAGATAAAGTTTGCTACGGGCTATCCTCCGGGCCTTTCCGCCAATCTCACACCTCGGTTGTAGTTCCAACTCGCAAAGCGACGTGAGTTTTCGACGCGGTTAACACTTTGCGAAATGATACCTTACGCGTCTCTCGTAAGCTTGCAAAATTAATCCGTTTCCTAAGATTCGTCCATTTACACGGAGAGAAGTTCCATTTAAAATTTACCCTGAAAATTATGTAATCGTGGGACGACATTTCAAAAAACTCTTATACAGTTCTTCAAAATGCCATGTTGGCCCACGATTACATGATTTTTAGGATAAATTTAAACCCCTTCAAGCATACATTTTTCTATTGAACCATTTGTTGTGAAACTTTGTATACAAAAGTTTTTGGGATCACTGATCACTAATCCGTTGTCAGGTTTTCATAATAAAAAATGGCGGATTCAAGACCGCGGAATTCAAAACTTAAAAATAACATCATTCAACTGTAATTCAACTATGCTAAGAAACATTATTTAGATATTATTAGGAGCCATTGAAAATTCTTACAGAATATAAAAAATAGCACGCGCGAAATGACGGATGCAAAATTAAAATTTGATCATTTCTTATAATTTATTCATTCTTGGCACTACCCAGAGCTAACGACGCGGACGTGATGAGTCCCTAAATATCGTAATTAAACAAAACTGCTGAAAAACTTGGAAACTTAGAAAATTCACATACTTTGCGTCCGCCATTTTGGGTCGGCCATTTTAAATTTAAAAATCTGACATCAGATTCGTAATGAGCGATTCCGAAAACCCCCTTGTACAAAGTTTTCAACAAATAATCTTAAAAAACTTGGTCAATAATGAATTTTTCCGGAAAAATTGCTCTTTTTTTAAATATTTGTTTGGTTATAAGACTTTTACAATAAATATTAAAGACTACTCAACTTTTTTTATATTCTTTTATTGCTAAGATATCCAAAAAATGCAAAAAACCCGACCTAAATGCGTTAACTAGAAATTAAATGGCTAAAAAGTAAAGTAGTTGAGGTGGTAACGTGGGTTACCGCCAAGCTTCAAAGGGTTAAGAGAAAATCCTCTCCGTGTACAATTTGCTCTTTTTGAAGATGTTCAAGACGAGAGAATCTATTTGCCATCAGAAACGTAACAACATGCATTACATGCATAAAAAATAAAAAATATGCACGTAGATAAAAAGAGAATAATATATGAGGATAAACAGAGGGAATAATATAACATGAAAAATTGTTAAAGAAAACTTGACGAGTCATATATATCCCGCAATACTTGCTGCCACTAGGGTCAAATATATCCCAGTGGTACGCAAAGGGTTGCGGCTTTCATCTCGAAACGACATGGTGACACGATGAAAGCCGAGGCTGATCACCATAAAAGCACACGGAAACGCGCTTCGCAAATATACGCCAGCGGGTTTTTTTTTCACAGGCCCAATCCTCAAATTGCACTCGACATTTCCTGCGCACTGTCCACTGAACACACATCGGGTGAACCGGAAGCAAGCGCGCCGGGAATTGAAGGTATCGCCGCGAACACCAGGCATTTAGGAGTTTCAGCAAATATTTTCTGTCGCGGAAAGAGAGAAAGAGACAGGGATAATGAAGATGTACTAACCGCGGTCGTTCATCGACACGCCAATTTCTCTCGCGAAGCATTATCTTTCGAGTTTGGGATTTTTCAGCAACGGTGAAAATTTTCTGTAATAAATTCTTTTGATAACTTTATTTCTTTATCAGAATTTTTTGATGAAAGACATTATACTCGTATTAAAATATGACACGTTTAACGACTCATTCACTCTGCCTTTTTTAAACGAATCAACTGTTATAATTAATAAGAATGCAAGTGGAATATTAAGTGTCACGAATCTCTCTTACATTCCATCGCAATTCTTCTTTTATTTAATAATGTCAGAGCTAGAAGGAATCAAAAGCGAGATAATTCCCACTGGACTCTCACTCCGGTCATTTTATTCGAAAATTTGAGGAGCGTCCGAACGTTGAAGACAGTTGTAACGTGTTGGGCGTCTCGAAGGATTTAGATTATCGCGAGCGGACGTGGCAGCGTTAAAATCGTTTCTTCTGAGAACGATCGAGTCGATTCTCCCGGCAAATCAGATCATGACGCACGATCGCGCCGTAGTCGGAGTTGTACGCCCGGCGGAAAATTCGCGCGGAGCCTCGCGGTGATACGCAGTTCCATAACGAGTACGTGCTTTCCCGAAACTCCCGCGATTACGTATTTTTAAACGTGATGTATTTCGCTTCAGGAAGTACGTATTTTCGCGCCGCTCTTGCTCCCGCGCCCGCCGCGTCGCTTTTGCTATTCTTATCTCTTGTTTCATGCCTTACTAACTTTTTACACGGCTTGTCCGTCCCCGGCGGAACCCCCGTTAAAATATCACGTTGAAAATAACTCGCTCTCGAATTCACATTTCTCGCTGCGCGGCTGATTTCGCCGGAATATGCATGAGACGGAGGCGTCAGAGGTAAAATGGAAAAAAAGCAATGATGCGATGAAAAATTTGGCGACTCGTAAAATATTTTTCCCTCTCTTTTTTTCCCTACCGGCGAAACGATACGTTAGCTCTCCAATTGCGTTACTTTCTGTTCCGTTACATGAGCATTCTTCTGATGGATACACGTCGCCGTATCTATTATAAAAACAGTGTTAATTATTTGCCACGCCGCGGTTACAGCGACATTACGGTGATAGGTGTGGGGAAACTTTTCCAATTCTATATATTCTTCGCGGATATCAAGGAGAAAGTTGTGTAAAACGCTTTTATAATCATCATTTATACAGTATGCGCGGTTTTTGCACAGCTGTGCTATGTTTTATCACTTCACTGAACAAGTAATTTGTTAACAGAAAAAGATACCTTGTTTATATAAAGGCCACATCCGTCAAATGCAATTTAGTTACGTCAATTGTATGTGTAACGGATATAACTTTTAGATTAGTCATCACAATTTAAATGTGTATTTTGTAAAACGCCAAATGAAATACCGAATTGAAAAGATCGGAAATATTTTATCCGTTCTACTTTTTCCACGAGAATGATTAAAAGCTTAACATTTTCACATAGTTTGCAAAACCGCTAAAATAAGAACGGTAATGTAAAATAAAAGGAATAAAATAAAAATAAAGGAGTAAAAGCTGATTTAACTGACGAAAATTGATTAAGAGACACTCATCTCTCGTTAGTCAATATGATTATGATCAGTATCAAAAAGGGATATTTATTTGCCTTTGATACGGTTTCGTAATTCAATAAATGACGAAGAAGTTAATTATTACCTGCACCGCCGTTTATTATTTCCGCGATTTATTTATTTGCGGTGCGTTTTATGATATAATCCACTCACGGGAGCAGCTTTCAGCGGGCAGGTATAATAAAATACATCGTTAATAGAAAAAATTCAACGTTTGTGCGCGCGACGAAAAGTGAAATGCGTGACGTGTGACGGCCGCGTATAACGTTATAAACGCGATGTTCATTTTTGCGCGGGGATTGTAATAGAGATTTATAATAGGAATAATAAAGCCGCGTGAGATTAAAGTGGGTTAATCCGTTGTGAAACCGGTTCCGCGCGCCTCGAAATTGGCACCCGATACAGACACACAGGACCCGTAAACATTTGTCCGCCGACAGCCTGTGATTCTTTACTGCAAATGGCGCTCGGGATTTATAGGAAGGAACGTTGAGTCGTTGTTCACATTTAACGATTACAATCCGTGCGACCTGGACGCATATAAACCATCGATTTTTCCACGACCTCTGGTTACTATCGCACACAAGTTCGAATCATTTCTTCTCTTTTCAATTTTTCTCTTTGTAACTGCACTTTCCGCGTATCTCCGGGTATACGCTGCAAGTGTAGAGAATATCGGAAATAGTATGTACGTGCATATAGTTGATTAAATAAATATAATCGTAATAAATTGTGCGTTCGTTTAAAGTTTCAGTTAGATTCGATATCCAATCGTATCAATATTCGCGTATTTAACGTGCTCCGTTATTGACGATACGTTGAAATTTATATGGACGTTATATAAAGATAAGAAATGTTATACCGGCGCCAATTTTTGTTGCGCCAAAATAACGCACGTTCGAATTTCCAGCCTTGTTTATTTCATCGCACGGACGTAATGCGGAAACATTTAATTTAATAGAAATTAAATAAAATGATTTTTCACGTGCGACGTAGACAAATCTTGTCGACGTAGCAATTAAAAATTTAATTAGTTCCATTCGCTATAGCAATTAGATAATTTGTCGTAATTTAACGTCACTAGTGTTTTTCTTCTTTCGCTATTGTTCCACAGTTATGTCCATCTGTAGAATTGCATCTTTAAATATTGAGAAATTTGATGTTGTTATCAATAAAAATAAACTTCCGATAATTAATTTCAATCTTGATAATGTAAAATGACATTCTTCATGCTATTTCTGTTAGTCCCATTTATCTTCTTTACATATTTCATACAACTTTAAGTTTACTCGTTGTCTGAGTGCCTCCTCAAACTCAAGATTCGAGAACAAGACTTTACTCTTGCTGGCGCGTTTTATCCTTGCCAGAGAGAGAAAAGAGTAACAGAAATATCTTCTTTACCTATAAGAAGATAAATCTTGCCGTCGAAGCGGAATTGTATCGCGGACGAATTTAATAAAAATCAGTTCTATCGCGCCAACTCCGCGAAAAGCGAATTCTCTCTCTCTTTCCCTCGCGCTCAAGTACGAGTAGCAAATCTAATCTCGGAAGCACCGCGGTACTCCCTCGCGAATCGAGCGGGCAGATTATTTTAGTCGACGTCACGAAAACGTCGGGGCTTCGTCCTGTCCGTTAAAACGCGGGCAGCACGTATGCTTCCTTCGGGGATGTACGTATAACGGCCGTCCGTTTGCGCGGCTGCTGCCCCTGCACTGCGATGTTCGCTTCCTCCATCTCCGTTCGCTTCGCCGTTTCGTTTACGGACGCGGCGGACGAGCGGAGGAGAGAAAGAGCTGTCTCGTCGTTCCGTGGCTGGTCCGCTTTTAGCGAGTTTAGGAGAAAAGTATCTAATGCGAGCCGAGACCCGCGAAGTGCTCTCCTTTCCTTTCCTTTTCGCGGAGTTCCTTGATTACCCACGGTCCCTCTTCCCGACGGTTGTCTTCTTGTTACGGCCGACGCGGCGTGGCCTGACATGAATTTTTATGCCGGCTCTTAGGCTGGCAGGCGTACCCGTAGTGCGAAACTGTCTATTCTCTTCGTGGCGTCGTAACGACACGTATGTGTGTAACGTCGGATGGGGTTACTTTGGTACTGCGAGGTGAATTACAGTAAAAGAAAAGTTTGTTAGAGTTTGTTGAAAAACGTTTAAACGTCTACTTTATACAGTTCAATTTCTGTGTGCAATCGCTGCTTCTTAATAATCATCTTTATATGTTTAGACGTGGTTATAAAATAACCAAGCTCATTCAGTTTTCACCCAGTTAATTGTGCTCGCGTGTTTTGTCATAAAGGGAACAACGAATATTCTTTGCAACTGCTTCAACGCGATATTTTCGTCGGATTTATTACGGGGAGAGAACTAATATAGTTGGAGAAAGCGTTTCGAAAGGGATTTCGATTCTAGGCTCCCGAGAACCGCGAAAACCTTACACGCACCATCGATTACCGTTGTCGTATCAGACCGGCAAACAAGCCGCGAAATGATTTCCGCTGGGCTACGCGAAAAAGTTTCTTACCTCCGAGCGACGTCTCGAAGAGGAAGCGGAAGAGGGCCGCTTTCCCCGCGCGCTAACGATGTGCTCGATTCTACGACGTGAATGCGTGTGCACACGCAGCAGGACTATTTCTAGACATCACCGCATCGAAAAATTCCATATGCGGAAGAAGAAATGGTCGCTCAATATCTATGCGGACACTCAAGTTCATACTTTTATTTAATCAAGAAATTCGAAGGCGCACTCGGCAGGCAAATAGATTAAGGCGTTATATGAAACAATTGTTTCTGAATAAATTAGGCTTTAAAAGAATATTCTGGCATCTTTTCAATGGACTTGATATTTAAAATAAATTTCTTCGAATTTTGGACACGTTTGAATTGTGAATATCGAATTTCATTATACATACGGGGTTAAGAATATATACATATACGCTGCACGTAACATTTTAATCTGCGATAAAAATAAAATTGTTTTAGCAAATCAATATTAAAAATTTGACATCCCTTTTCGCTTACCCTCTTTGTTATTGCAAAACATTATTTTATATTAGTCTGTCTAACGTAATTTTTTTATAATACTTTAATAGTGAATCTATATTCTCTCTCGCTCTATTTTTGTTTATTTTTATTTCATTTTTAATGCGCATAATATTTCAATTTGATTAAAATAGTCAATGTATATTTTATATTAATTTAAATTAAATGATATTATATTAAATTATAATATTTATTTTTAATTAAGTAAAAAAACACCACGGAATAAACACAAGATACTCGATATCGCGATCTTTCGCAAATTGGTTTTACGCAAATTTCATCATTGCGATAAACGAAGGGGGAGAAACAAATAAGGAAATGAGACGCTTGTGACTGCGAGCTACCTCAAGTTCTTCGGTTCTGGCGAAACGCCGGAACCAGATATATTATCCGATGGCAATAGCACCCACGCGATTGCCGGGGAGACCGGCGTCGGGACGTGCGGAGAGACGTATCGCCCCCGCAGCGACGCACGCGTGTAACGAGACGCGCGTTGTAATTGCGGAGCCGCGGACACCCGCGTCAGCAAAGCCCCGAAGGGCTCGATTGCCTTCGTTGGTCGGACCCGGTCGCTCATGTCCGGGAACAAAGCAGATGGGGATCTTTAACAGTTATTGGCCGGTACATGGAGAGAAAGCGAGAGCGAGAACGAGGGAGAAAGGGAGAAAGGGGGCTTCTCCAGAGGTGCGGAACGATTTATCGGAGGTTACGCGCATCTGGAGTGTGGAATCGTTGTGCGGAAATCGCGCGAGGGAGAACGTGCGGAGAACGACCGGGGGCGGCGAGCGGCCGGCGTGCCGTCACTTTCAATTAGATAATTGAAACGGGGGTGAGAGATAGTCGGGCGACGCTTGTTCTCGCGGCGCTGTGCGGTCTGCCAACATTTTACAAAAGCCGCACGGAGGGACGGTGTACGGAAGGCGGGCTCGGCCTCGGACATTTGCGCGCTTCGACGTGAGACTGACACTCGCGCACCCCTCTCTCTTTCGTGAGATCGAATTCGGACCGAAATTGTAAACGAGCGAGCAAGGTCTGTGACGAGAAAACGTTCGAGTTGTCCACGTACTCGTAATTAAACGCTCTTTTAAGTTGTCCAATTAGTTAAGAGATCTTTTGTACGTAGTCTGTCGTATTATTTTAAGTGAGATACCTCGTGCGAATCGAAAACGTCCTTGTGACTCGCACGAAGAGATAAAACCGAGTAAAATATGCATATCGATATTTTAAAACAAATACAGAGATAGAGTCATGATTTCGTGACTGTAATTGTCATTTTGTCTCGACGAGGTTTTATTTCAGATCCCCGTCTAATAATAATAATCATCTAAAAATTCCCGTCAGAATTGGCGGGCCATGTTATTTAAGACCAGGCTATCTTGAGATTCGTTCTTTGAGCAGGATCGATAAAAGACAGACAATAAAAATCCAGAGACAATATCATCGTCAGATTTTCCTCTCCAGAAGCTGCTCCAGAAAATGCATAATCGACCTCACGAGACACAATGGAGCACAATTACCGTCCTACTCGCTCTACTCTCCGTACTCTTCTCGGAATGACGGATCGTGGCGGAATAATACCGCGGTCAATACATGTACTTTTTTCCAAGCTAAGCCACGGGGCAGCTGTACGTCGTAGCGCGTATCTATCGCTCGGCGGTGCTTCAATATCCGCAGCAGCGTTTCCGCAATAATGCTCGGCGACGGCCGAACGGAAACTCGTCGCGATTGCGGTGCGCGAAACCGGGAGGGCGGGCAAATGCGTCGCGTATGATATGTCTGTGAGCTCGAATCGAAAGCTTTGCTCTCTCTCTCTCTCTCTCATCGGAGAAGCCGGCGACGAGACGAGCAGCCGTCGGATTGTTTCATTGTTTCCACCGGGCCGTCTAAAACAGTGGGTCAAGGGTTGCAGCCCCGGGTGGTAGCGAGACAAGGGGTGCATATGTCAGCCCTTGTCGGAGATAATGTCGCCGACGAGAGGGGACCCGACTGGAAGAGAGCTGCAGAAACCTGATCTGTTTCGGGAAAGAAGGGAAAGGGAAAAGGTGCTCGTGCTTCGGTTGGCTCTCCTCGCGGCCCTTCAGGTTATTAAATATTAATCCCGCGAGATTACTGGAGCGCCGGCAATCTTTCATGACCGCGCCGTTCTTTTTCTCGCGTCCGCAATCTGAAACTTGATGATTCTCGCGATCGGGCGCACGGAATGTCGTATGGAAGACGCGCGTTTTCGCCGCGACAAAGTTAACGCTTCGCATTTGCATCGTTCTTGAAATTATCAACGCGGAAACAATGTTTCATCACTTCGGGATGAGTTTGACCTCTTAAATCTTCACACACTTTTTATCAGGGGGTCAGTTTAAACGACTGCGAATTAAGTCGTCCATCATTTCTCAGCGAACGAGTAGTTACGGGCAAACAATTCCTTAATTAAATTAATAATGCAATTCTGATGGATTCCTCCCCTCGTGTGCCACATGCCAATGCCAGTGCAAGCGCACACGCAACATGTTCCATCGTTTCACAAGCCACATGCGCAAGGGTTATTACCTTAAGTCAACGAACGATATCGTTACATCATCGCCGTACGCACACGTGTCTCTCGCCGCGAATGCTCTCGTCAATTCCAGCGCTCGCTTCGCGCCAGTGCTTTCGCGCGCAAAAGCGAAGAAATAATACTCCGCGCAGTGAGAATAATAATCTCTCTCGTTCTCTCGCCGGTCCAGCTCGGTCCGGCGGCCGTCTCGCGAAAGAGAAGCGCGGATCATTTGCGAAAGAAACTTTCTTCACCACCGTCGTTCCCCACCGCACCCACCGGCGACCGTCACGACGGATAGGATTTACGTAACAAAGCCGTGTAACTCAGTCGACTGTCAGATTCCTGAGCAGTCTGTCTCTAATTGGTTCTCGCTGGTGGAAGTTTCACACACACTCGGCGCTTTATCCTTCCTTATTATTATCCCGCGCCACGCGGCACCGCTGTTATTGCGGCGCGAAGAGATACTCACGCGAATGAGAATCTCGGGAGAGCGAGAGCGAAATCAAGACAGAGACAGAGCAGAGAGAGAGAGAGAGGGATGGAGGGGAGATATGGTCCACAAAGCACGGAGGATAATCGCCTGCGGGAGGAGGCTGCACGCGCGCGCACATTGATTGTCTGCGCTCGCATAATCGTCGTACGCGCAAATGGAATATTATTGCACGCGCGGCAGGGAGGAAGCGACGGAGGGGCATATATGTATACGTGCATGCGTGCGCGCGAGCTTAGAACTGAACGGCCTTACGTCGCGTTAAACTCGGAGACGCGGAAACCCCATTTCGAGTTAATATACAGAATCAAGTTAGCGAGAGATTGTCGAGCCTGTCAACTGCATCGGAATAATCGAACATTTCTGCTAACTGCTGTTTTTGTTATCGCACGCCGTCGTTATTAGAACTATCTATCTGATAAATTGATCTAGTAATGAGTTTGCGCTCGCTAAATTCAAGGAATTTATTACCTCCCTAAGCACCACTGTCTACACGCTTCTGCTAGACCTTCGCTTAACGGTTAATATAAAACACAGTGTAGTTATCGTTAGATCGCTTTTCAAGTAATTACAACGGAAAATACTTTTATTATTATATTTTTCACCAGCGTATGCACAAGTTTATCCTCTTACCCTTTTTCCATCGAACGCAGCTTATTAATACGAGATATAATTTATAACTGGCTGAGCGCAAGTCTGATTAAGTACTTTCGCGCTGAACGGCGGACATAGTGCGCTATAATTTATTCTTTAGTGTGGAAAAAAATCTGCTTAGGTCAACCATGTAGAAAAAGAACTTTGGCCTCAGACGGTACTTTATAACCAGTGCTTTAAGTAGTTTTAAGCGTCATTACGGAAGTTTTAAGTAGTAGAATATAAACAGTAAAACGTCACTTCTCTGCTTTAAAAAAAGGAATACTCGACTATAAAAATGTTAAATAAATAATTAAACTTATCAATTCATTTCATTTATATACATGTATATGTATGTACAGCTGATTACGGAAATGTTCAATTACTTCGCTACAAATGCATTTTCGATAAGATAAATGCGGCACAACTCTGGAAACGATAATGAACCGTTATGAGAACTTCTCGGCGATATTTTTTACATTTACAATTTGTAACTAGCTAATCCATGCTCCTCGTTAATCGAATGCTCGAGAGATAATATGTTTTATTGCATAAATAAGCTCTTCAGGATCCGAGATTAAATTCAAACGTAGCCTTTTAAAACCGAGGGATCTCTTTCTACTTCGTGAATAAACGAGCGTATCGATTCATCGACGTGATAATATGTAACTAATGAACGTAAAGCAGGGAAAAGCGTTTGACTTGCTGAAGAATTTTGTTTGCCTTTGATATATTCCTTCGAGATTTTACATATAAATTGCGTTATTAATGTGAACGTTAATGAACACCTTTGATACTTTTGAGTACATAAACCGATACGTGATATGAAAACGTTGATGAGCGACGCAAAAAGTGACAGAAGGTAAAATTGTCCGAGCCTGCACATTTTGCTCTTTATATCCGCTTGCATAATCCGGTATGAAAAATGAGCATAAAATAGAGCGTTATTTTAACATAAAGAATATTTGATATAATCGAATCAATTAATCCCAGTTTTCAGTGTTTTTCTCTCCGCTCGTTACGGTAAAACGTGAAACGCGGTGATGTCAAAGAATACGTAATGCAAAACATTCATTTTAATGAGAAACTATTTCATTAGCTTGGAAGTGAGCGCGTTTAAAACGATTCTGAGATAAACCGATCGTATTCAACGTATAAAACATCCGATAAGGGTTTCCGAAAAAGTTAATTAATTTCTGGCCGCCTTAGACGCGATGACTATGTGTCACATTTATCGGCGTTTTGTTTGTGCATCGCGACGTCAGTCTTCGCGCGAGCGGCGAACAACAATTTCTATCCTTCGAGTTCAATAACTCGTTATCGGCTAGCTGCGAGCGGAAATAATTCCGTCACTCCGAAATCGTCGCGCGCGAAAAAGAGAGCGAGCTCCGTCCTATTTTTTTCCCCCCGGGCCTCGACAAGAAAATCGAGTTTCGCGAAATCGAGTGCTTACAAATTCAGTCCTTAACGAACGAAAACTGTCAACAGCAGTCTGCGCTGAAATTATTTTTTCCTCGGCACCGCGATTCGCTCGCCGATGGACAAATTCACTCCGACGCTTGGATTTATCGCAGTTATATTTATTTTCCGACGGTTGTTTTCGTTCTCTCTTATCTGACGATTTTCCCTCCGACAACAATCTTCGTGTTAATATCGAGAAACAAGATCAAGCGTCAAGCGGTTGACCTATACTTTCTATAACGCGCAGTATAATGTGTGGTATTATTAATATACAACGATTTTAATTTAACAGCTGCACACCCTGCTTGATACACAATATTAACGTGTAAAAAACGTGTCGATATCTTAAGGTTTAATGAAAAAATTATTCTATAAACTTTTTATCAAGAGACTATATGATCGATCAACTTAATGTTAATATTACACTGACTTTACATTATAATTAAAATTATACTGATACTTATTGGCCTCTCGAAAAATGATTTGTTAATATTAACTTTGTTAGAGTTTTTATTAACCGATATTAAACTAACAATTTTACTAAAAAGTTTATTTATTAAAACGGATATTTCCCAAAGTTTAGAGAATTTTTCGAATTAAATACTTGCTTGTTTTCAATACTGTAATTTGTTTTTTTTTGCAGCAGCAGCAGGTCGATGCATAAACCAGAAATTACATATCGACTGCGCAACCGCAACAATGTAGCGATTAATTTTGCTCACGATTTACCGAGCAAGCTCTGATGAAGCCTGAATTTCTGTTCAGCTTCCACGCCGTGATCTTTACAGATCGTTAGCATATCTTCCCTCGCTCAAGGACGGAATATCAAAGTTACACCGACGCGGTGGCAAGATAGCCACCCTTTTCTTTCCACCATCCGCGCGCGCCCCCGTAAATTGTGTTCCTACGGCAATTCAGTCGTGAATCTTCCAGCCGAACGAGTCGCTGCCGTTTCCAATTACAGGACGGACTTTGATTCGTTGAGGCTGTCAGATATAAGCGAGGAATTGGAATCAATATTGAGATTCTTTTGAGTCGCACTCCAGTTCGAGAACGGACGAGAGAAACTCCGGTGGTACCGGACGAATCTTAGGTCGCAAACCAATGAATCTCGAAGAGCAGTCGCGTCCCACGAGACTAATGACTCTAGGAAAGCCAACGTATGGACACAAAAGCCTGATGTCTCGCGAACCGTCCGAGGATGTGCGGCGCGAGTAATTAGCTGGGACGAACATCTGAAGCCCAGCCTAAAGGCGCGCATGTGTCAAACCGTTCCGTTCCAGATCGAAACCGATCGTGAGAATTAAAGTCAGGAAATGAGTTTACAGTTACAAACACAGCGGTGAGAACTTTTGCGAGACTTCGAGCTGATCCCGATTTAGGAACTAAATCAAAACTTTTTAATCTAATTTACCAGCAAAAAATAATGTTTAATATATAAAAATTTAGTATTACAACCAATATCCTCATCGGTATTGACATTCCCCTATACTGAACTTGGATTCAAGTGCGACTCTAAGAGGTAATTTTCCTCGAGACTACATTCTCTCGATGACGACCGACGAAGCGTGTATTGGCTTCAAGCATAGCCGGGAATATCGCAAACAAAAATTATTGGCGAGATGGCCAACGACATAGATTGTGCTCTTGGATGCATGATGCATCCCAAACTGAGCCCAACTGGTCCTAAACTTCCTCCAGATGACGTCCAGTTACCACCGTCCACTTCGAGACAGTAGTCTGGGAATGAATATAAAGCGACGGTAGTCTGCGAGAAGAAAGGAACTCCTGCGAGACCTGCGCGGATCGGACAAGCGGGAATCGGTTGTCGCGAGAATTCGCCGAGTTTTCAAGTCCACGGAGGCACGAGAGAGAAGACGCAGGAGCGTGCTGTTCTCTCTCTCGTGTTTTATGGATGTTTCGTCCCGGGAATCGATTTCATTCGGCGCGGCGAGTGTGCGCGAGTGGGTACATCCGGCGTAAAGACGCGTAACTTTTCGGAACACGAAATTTTGCGAAAAAATCCTTTGTTCCGCCGCCGTGAAGTTTCGCTCGTCATCGAATGTTTGCGGAGGAGCCGCGCTGAATCTCCGCAAATCCATCGATTGAAGCAATCTTTCGCGTCTTCGTGGATTTCGGTTGAGATTCGGTCACATCGCCGACCGCGCATCCGACGTAAATTTCGTGGGATATTAGGCGCGTTGTGCCTCGAAATGGGATTGTTGCGAGTGTACACCGGATTGTCCGATTAGAATATCCGAATGATCGCAAAATGATATAGAAATACGGAGATCGCGCACGTATATCGCGTAATCGACTGCATCGCGGCGCGTCGTTAATCATTATTAATGTAACAGGTTCATAGTAAGCGGATTTGTCCTGAGTTATTCAGTCGAAATATTGAAATAATCACGACAATATTGAAATTGAATGAGAGATAGGTATATTGCGCGAATTGCAATCGTGACGTGATGTTAATTAATGCCGATGAAATAATAATCTATCTCTATCGCGCTGCTAAAGCTTATTTTGAGATATTTATGCGGGGGATAACTAGAATATAGGCTGTTATTTAAATAAGTAAATATATCTAGACGTTATCCCACTGCTAAGTGAGATTAATTAATTTGTAAACACTATGAATCTGCCAAAATTGTCGTGGATAAATTTAATATATCTAGCGGCATACGTGCTGCTTTTCGTCGCTGGGAATATTCTTCAAATTTTTATATCATATTGTATTATATAATAATATAATAAGTATAAATACATATTTATGTTACATGTGAATTTCTGTTGAGATACTGAGATTTTGTTAATAAAAATGTTTTATCTTCTGAATATGTGGTATTCTAACACATTTTTTCATATGAGAAAACCACATGTGCGGTTTCAAACAAAATTTATAAAAATTAATTAAATATGTTAATTATATGTCTGTAGATACAGATATATATATGGCCTTTTACACATATTTTTAAAATAATTTTTAATTTAGATGATATCTGTAAGTGGTCTTTAATCTTATTTCTTATCTTTATTTCATCTTATATTAAATAGTTAATTAGTGTAACTCTTTTTAAGACGTCCTTACGATAGGGCGGAAAAGGAGTGAAAGAAATTAATGTAGACAGATATCGTTATTCATGGAGTAGGATAGCACTTTCCTAGCTGTGTATGAGAGAGAGAGAAATAATACTTTTTACTCTATTTCGTTTAAAAATCCCGCACTATCTAAGTTATTTAATCAAAATATCGAGGCAGATATACTATTGAAGTTGAAAATGACGCGCATCTTGCGAAATTGCAATCGCGACGCGTCGTTAATTAATATTAATGTAATAGTGATTTACGCGCGGTTCGTTTGGCAACATACGCGACGTACATACACACACGTGGCATGACAATTAGGGTGACTTTGTTACATTACTACGCACGTAACACTGCTCCGTGCCCGTGGTACTTATCCAGGATGACTAATCTGCACTCAGAGTAGCTGCTGTTGGTCGTATATCGATGGCTTATGTCATTGTAAATTCCATATCCGTCGGGGCGGATCCACCGGCAGTAATGAACTGTTCTGTCCAGCATGCGCGGAAGGATGTGGCAAGACAGAACTGGATCGTTTCGAGGGCTGACGGCTATTTCCGTCTGCTCGGCCACTAGGTAGGTTTCTGAAAAGCCGTTTATGCCGCGTCTCATAGGAAGGAAATGTCTAATAACGCGTCGTCGACGTGAAATTTCGCTTCTCTCTCGTAAATCGGAAACACAACGTGGATAAGCAAAGCGAATAAAGAAAATTCGTTCTTTTATCTTTATTCTATCATGTGTTATCGTTGGTCATATTTGTATGTGACCAAGGGAAATTATCTATTCGTTTATAAAGAGCTATCACATAGCATCGAAATAAAAATATTTTCAATTTACTCTTACAATACCTACATTTAATATATTTTTTAATATATAAAAAGAGAAAATGCATCTCGTATGTAAATAGATATGGTATTTCCTTCATTCACTTGTTTTTTTTCTTGTCATCTAGAAGATAAACATGTATACACGTTTTCGAACGATAACTCATAGGTATACAATTTATGCTTTTATGTTTTTTATGCCAGATATAAATGAAACTTGTATTATATCTCTGTAAAATAAATCTTTTTACATTTTTCTTTTCTATGACAATAAAATAAAAAAAGGAACGTAAAATAATACTTATTTGTTTTTAAGATATTACTTCCACTGGCAAAGTACTTGTTCGACAAATAAAATGTATACGGCGTCTACTAAAGTTATGAGAAAATTACATCTTTAACTTAATTTATTATATTAATTTTAACCTCATTTCAACCCATAACACCATGCATTTTCGTGACGTAATATAAGGTCCTCCTTGGTTGTAAGCATAAAAGGCCCAAACGCATTGCGGTGAGATTCATAATGCATAAAGGATGTTCACGGATCGTAAAACGTGCGGCATAAATGTATACATTATTAACACAACTTTGTTAATTGTCCCCAGTGCGTCAACTATATATATGTATATGTATATAAGTAGACATTAGCACTTTTTAAGTAACCGTTATATTAGAGCCTGTCAAGCGTTGCGCGTTTGCAGGCCATCCTAGCAAATAACTTAGTTATCTCTTCATCTCGAGATTACTTAGTTAATTAGTTTCGCGATTATACGTTGGCTCATGAAAGAAACGCTATTAAGCTCACTGCTGGTAACGACGTCGACGATATATTCTAGAATTCCATTTCTTTTTTCCAGTCCGAGAGAATTAATTCACCGAGTATATAAATAATTTTGTATTGCAAATATTATCACTGCGTTTAAAAAAATTCTGATACTCTTGCAATTTTGCAACCCGAGGGTTGAAAACAGTTTAAGATATAAAATTTAAGGTTAAATTAGAGAATGTAAGATAATTGAAAGATAAAGGAATAAATGAAACGATAAATTATGAAGACTGAATTAGAGAAAAGAAGCCAAAAGATAAAAGAATAAATAAAGCTCACAGTTAGGAAACTCAATTCATTTGCGTTAATTCGTACTCGTACATATAAAAGCTATTTATTATACATAAAGTTATTTAATGAGAAAAAAAACCTCAATATATCTGATCGGGAAAGTATTCACTGTTAATATTATCACATTTCTAACGAAATGTGTATTGAATATTTTCAAAGTGCTCATACTACGCTTTTGTATTTAGACATTTTTGCGTGTAACTTTCTACAGTTAGGAATAGAACTAGTTCATGTCTGTCGAACTCGCTGAAAGATTCCAGTAAATAACAAACGTTTCTCAAACTGTCACTATAACCAATGCTGCCGCAGTTATCTCGCCAGCGTCAGCCACCCTCATTAAATAGTTCCACTGTCCATTATCAGAATCCACGGCTACCGAAATCTCTGTTATGCGCTCGCTGAATGTAAGTCTATTACCTTGATAGTGTAGAATAAACTACGATATGGCTTTCGTATGTTGCGTAATAAAATGAAAAGTTGTCTGTTTCGACTTCACAGTCAATATTTCAGTACAGAACCGGCTCGGTGCATTTTATCTAACCAACGATTACATTTATTGACAACAAGAGTGTGCTTGCAAATCAATCTCTCCTTTCCCTGAGTATTAAATAACATTGCAGTACGCGAAATAGTATGTTAGTTATCTTGTCTATATCCCAGCTTTCCAAACGCGTCTCTATTATCATTAAGATCGAACTTTTATAACGTAGCGAAATAAATCATCTAATTTTTCAAAGTTACATTGAAAGTTTAAAATTGAAATAACTGCTAATAAAAATGCTAATAAATAAATCCTATATAAAGCAAAACTTCTGTTTTTTAATCTCTGATGCACGTGATTATTGCGCAAGGTAAAAGGATTTGCTGTACTGCTTGCGTCACAAGTCTTGTTTTGGGTTTATGTTTTATGTCTACATTTGAGGTGAATTTACCGTAAACGGGTCGCCGCGCTTCACAAGCACATCGTCCGCCCTGGTTTTAACCGTTCCGCCTTTAGCGCCAGTATATCCGCGAGAATCGGGATAGTCAACGTAAAGCACGGACGGGCATTGTAAGGTATCGTATGAAGGTAGGGTATCTCGCATCGCCACGCGCCTAATCGACGTCTTCAAGCTTTTGGATTGTGTGTGTATTGCATATTTCAAATTCATATAGTCGGTACCGTTCACGCTCGTCGGCAGATACATGAAATAAGATATGAACTTTCTAAACATAAATGAACTAATGATTTTCTAATTACACTTAGCAGATATTATACAAGTCCTCATATATATTTCATTTTAATAAAATTAAGTTTGAAATATTTATAATCCCCGATAAGCTGGCACACACTATTTAACGAAATAAATAGATGCGGTAGTTTCGAAAAGCTAATTACTATTGAAGGCAGTATTTATCGATAATTATATATCGGCTATAATTCGTACTGAGATTAATTACAATATTTGTATACGAGATATTAATTGTGTATCATGTAATATGTGGTTATTAGATTTTTACAATCTAATACGTTTCGCGTTTAACGAGTACCTATATTTGTCTCGGTGAGATCACGTCTCATTATTTTAGTATACAAATTATACAGATTCCGTTATTATTAACGGATGTCGATGCGTTACAAAGGAAAGTAAAACAGGGTAAATTGTTTGACTTTGTGATATTTACAAGGGTGGGTTGAAAAGTTTTGAGCCTCAACATGAAGGCATTACTTGTCGTCGCTACTTCAGTACTGCGACTGTAATGCTTTGAAGGATACCTCTGAAAATTTCAGCCAGTTTGAACTCTCAGTTGTTGTACGACAGTCGTTTGTGTCAGTGGATGTTAGTATTTTCGTAAAAATAGAAAAAATCGAATATCGTGCCAAAACTCACGAATTGCAGTTCGAACTGATCGACCACCCCTCGTATTCACCAGATCTAGCCCCTAGTTATTTTTTCTGTTTCTTAAACTTGGAGAACAGACATTTTTATCGAACAAAGAGGTCATAGCATCCGTAGCTGCCTATTTTGCAGAGCAAGACACCAACTATTATTTGGACGGGTTAAAACGGTTAGAGCATCGCTGGATTAAGTGTATCGACTTGAAAGGAGACTATGTCAAAAAATAAAAGTGAATTTAACAAAAAAGGTTTCCAACATCCAAATTCAATCACAAATTATTTCTGTAACGATTACACAATCTAACAATGAATTTTTCACTTAACAGACTTCGCTCCAAGGGCAATAAATTCATGGTGGAATCACCTGATGATGCCTATTAATTTAACAGAAACCCCGCCATCCCATATTAAGATCCTATCTCATATATATAATAGGGGACTTTCCTCTATATTTATTTGTAGCAATTGTTGAAACAAGAGTGAAATTTGTTGAGTGAAAAATTAATTGTTAGATCGTGTAATCGTTGAGAAAAAAGATTAGCGGTTGAATGTGGACGTTGAAAACCTGCTATCTCGTATTAGAATCCTATCTCATAATATGAAACTATTCCTTTATATATTCGCCATAAATATATTTGCTGAATATGATGTGTAAATTTGTTAAGTATGCAGAGCAATAAATTTGTGTCTCTGGATTTTTAGCAACAAATGAGCCACAAATAAAAATATTAATTAAAATTAGTTCTACCCATTTTGTTACGTCAATTTATAGGACGTATATTTAAGTACATTGGACAGAAAGAAACAGAATTTTCTAGTTTAATACAAGTAACTACAATATGTTAGTAAACGATTATTAACAATATCAAACTATAGTCAATTTTCAATAGATATATTCAGTCTTGTTGTAATTATTAGCTGAGTTAAGAGTATAAATACATAATGTATATTAAAATTATCCGATATTATTGATTTAGACATCTTGTACATTTAGGAAGCGGTGGTAACAGCATATCTGCTGTACCGCGCGTTCCAATAATTTGATCAGATTCTGCCTTGCGATAGCAATGGTCAAGTTCCTAATGCATGTTAATTACACCTGTACCATGGGAATACAGTTATCACGATCGTAATCATATCATACGCTTTATTGGCGTTTCCACGGTCCGCTTTAGATAAAATTATATATATATGAATAATACTAAGAGTATTTATTTACGAAAGGAAAGAGAGACAGATAGAGGCAAAGCGCAATTCAAAAATTCTCGTCATATTTAATTTAGATTAAATTAATTCTTAATCTAGATTAATTTCTACGTAATCCTTCTTAAGATTTATCGCGAATTGAATAATCCCACGTCACAGCTCATCTGGCGCACAGTATTATAGATTGTTATTATAATTGTATAGAATCTGTCAGTCTTGTATTTTAATCATAGAATAATCCGCTTTTTCCTCCTTTTCCCTCTTGATTAATTCTTTCTTTTACAAAGTTTCTCTCTTGAATTAACGAGGAAGTAGCGTGCGACCCGACGTTACAAGTATCCTTTCTCTCTTTTTCCTAACATTTGTTACATCGCATTTGACGATAGCTACGTGTTTCTTGAAACAGCGATAGCTCGCATTCAGCTTCGGCTATCTCGTTAGGCGTCTATTATAGCAAGTTGGCGTGAGTTGGTACAACTTCGGACCGGAACCCCCTTGTAAACCCCCGACGAGAAGGGTGTATTCTCGTTAGCGACATCGAAGATTATTCGACGCATTCAGGGCCCAGCGGGCTGCGCACGTTCCACGCGAATCCGGCTTTCCAGTTAAAAGCTCGAGCTTGGCGCTCTTTTTGAGAGCAAGCGGCATTTCGGTGGGAAACGTCTGAACGTCGATTGCAATGTAGCCCGAAGCCTGATCGTTACTTTTATTTTTACGCCGCTATTTTGCGACAGTTTATTGCTACGGACCTATGCCCGTCCGCGCAATCGCCGGTGCACCAAATTTGAAAAAATTTAAGGGAAAAGCGAGCAATCGTGAAAATAATCGCACCTTAGTTTTTCTTTTTTTGTTTTGAGGTTTACAATTGTTTTAACAGAACGTGTGTAAAATAATAAACAATTAAACACTAATAAAGAAATAGATAATAAAGCACACAGATTCCTTTCTCCTTTTTTGTAAAATTTAGAATTGTTTTACACGACGTATGGATAATCAATACCTAATGGTATGATTGTAGATACAAAATACAATCAATAAACAAATAAATTATTTGATAATATTCGTCGCACTAAATTCTCCAATTTATTGTACCGTTACACGTCGTGCAGCCGTTTTCCGTTCCATTGTTTATAGCTTCCTAAAATCATTGATCCTCAAAATATAATATACTACAATATATATGTATATAAATAAGTTGTATTGCAGCACAGGCGATTTTAGTTTCTACGCTAAACTCGTCGCGTCAATCCTTTTAGCAGATTTAAACCATTACTCGTCACATCGCGGAGGGCAATTGTTCGAGCTTCGATAGCGATTTTCGACGTGCTATTTCGAAACTCGTCCATTTCGACGGAAAACGTTTGCCATTAGCGCTCTCATGGCGGTGGCATTTTGATCGTTACTTTGTTTCCCGAATGTGCGTGAATATATCTACGTGTGTGCCTATGCGCGCGCGTGTGTGTGTGTATTTGTGGATGCTATGGCGGCATTGACCGATTTTATCAAACAGTCGCGGTAAAAGCGAATCGACATACAAGGAGAGTCTCGCCATAATCGTGGGCGATGATCGAATCTGCTAACCGTAATGTACGCTCTAGATTTCGATCTTGCCCTTTTACAGCAAGCTGGACGCAGCTTAACTTGCCAGCGATAAGACGTAAGCCGATATACTTAGGTGTAACGTTCGCTACCTGAGTCGCAGACTAATCGCATAGTTAGACAATCGTTTCTAGAAAACGATTTTATTGCGAAAACCGGGAATTGTGAAGTGCATTATAAAATATCCCTTTTCGATCTCAAGTGTAATGAACATGATATATTTTACATTTATTCACGCAAGAATAATCGTGTTTAGATTTTTAAAAGTCCACTTTTTGCGAGTTTGATTTTAATATCGAGAGTCTTCAAGTTCATTTTACGATTAGTTTTTAGTTTGTTTAGTTATATTTAATTAGTTTAATTGGTTAGTTAATGTAAGTTGCTTTAATCCAAGTTATTTATCTAAAGTTTTTATAAGTCCTAATTTAAATAGGTAAATTAAATATAAAAATGAAAATTTTTCTTTAATTTAGTTCTAGTTCTTACTTTTGATGTTAGTTTTTTCATTTTAATTCGGATATGCTTTTAGATATTATATCGATACTTAATACAGGGTGTACTAAAACCACCGGATATCCTTTTAATCGCAGATTCCTTAGAAAATTTCAAGAGGAAAATTCTAATAAAAAAATGTCGAGGCTATGATAGTTTTTAAATAATAAGCGATTATATTGACAGGTCTGAGATTTCGCGCGCTGAGGCCCGGCGACATGACGAGTGATAAAAGTGTTCCTATGTGTTTCGCGAGCGAGCGAGAATCAAAGTCACCGTTTAATGGGACAGAAAATATTTGGGAAGACGATGATCCGGTTATTTTGAAAACTTGAGGCTAAAGAGAGGCAGGAGATTAGATTGAATCTAACTGAAAATTCCAAGTTTACTCAGAATATCGGAGATCGACTAAATCGAAGGACATCAGTCTGATCAAGATGCTCTTCATAGTGAACCCCTCCCTTTTATTAATAAGACGTTACACAAAGTTAACAAAAGAAATGGTTAAAGATAACAGGAGGAACAATTAATTCGAGAATGAATCGTTAAGTCTGTTGTGAAAGTTGTCACTATGCTAAAAAGGGCGATATTCGTAGGAACACCTTTATCACTTGTCGTGTCGCCGTACCTGAGCGCGCGAAATCTCAGGCCTGTCATTTGTGAAATGTAATCGCTTATTATTTAAAAACTATTATAGCCTCGACATTTTTGTATTAGAATTTTTGTCTTGAAAGTTTCTAAAGAATTTATGATTAAAAAGATATCCGGTGGTTTTAGTACACCCTGTATATTGTAATGTATATTTACATAATATTAAAATATTCTTCGTTTGAACATCTAAATTTTTCTTAAAGATATTCTTTTATTCATAATTGAATGAATGGATCTACGATAAATATACGAATATTCAAAGATAGTATGGTATGTAATATAAAAGTCCTATAAAACGTTCCATAAAATAAAATGATTTATTTTACTAATATATTTTTGCAATGTTTCATAATTCGATTCTAGGAAATATTTCATATAATGAAATATGGAAAATATTCTATAAAATATATTTTGCGCATCAAAAAGCGCGTAATGATCTTTGGGAATGGGACTTGGATTATGCGATTAAAGCATACGTGAAAAGTTGAAACTCATCGTAACATTGGAAACTTTTCTTTCAAATTATTATACATATATTTTGTAGTCTCGAAATTTTCATAATTTCCTTACAATTTAATTCTTTAGCTTTAGATTTTGTTGTCAAATTTTAACTACGTATAAAAATATTACAATAAAAACCCAAATATTTGTCTCGGACTATTTGCCGCATCCTCCTCTCTTACGTTTTTAGTAACACATAGATTTTGTTAGATAACATACCGTAGGATTCTTATAAGTCTCGTTGTGTTTTGTATGTACATACGTAGTGTCCACTTGGTACACTTCGATATATTGCGAAGCGACTTTCTCCGGGAAATAGATCATATATCCGCGGCATATAGAGGTTTTTGTATCAGCGATCGTTACACTCAATTTTCTTTCTTTTTCGATATAACAGATAGATTATAGACGCAGAACCGATAAAACCGATCGTATGGTGTTGCTCGCGGCGACCAATTCCACGAAACTTTCTCGCGTTTGTCACATCCAGGCGAAAACAAAATCAGATTGAATTGGATGACGGCGCAGCCGTAAGATTTATCTGGCGAATGTACAGCTTGTATAAGAATATTTTTCGGCTAATATCATTACGTAAATCAACGTCCTATCTATTCTTTCTAGTCTCCTGTCATACGCTATACTTTCATCTACGTGACAATCGTTAACTCTGTTAATGCGAAACGAACATGTTGTCTTATCGGTACATTCGATGTCCCCTCTAATTTAACGATATCTGGGCACGTACTCTTCGCCCCGATTAGTCTTGAGGGTGCATTTTAATGCGTTTCCAATCGATTCCGCTTTCGGCGTCACCGCGAAATTCGGCGCGGATAGAGTTGACAATATTCTCTGCAAGTATATCATTTCGATGTACATTCCGATTAGCGCGTTGCCGGCAGCGATACGCGACGAGATTCACTCGGACACTCCTCTCGTCGATCACCGCAGTCGAAAACCGGGAAACGGTTTCGGCGGAAACGGATCCGATCTCGTTTTTTGCTCGCCGAGGAAAAACGCGACGCTCGATAAATTCCGAAACAAACGAAAGGTGGGATGCAGGCTTTTGCACGGGGATGGAAGACCGCACGAGTGAGAAGGAGGAGAGTGAAAGAGAAGAGAGACGGGGTTGTCGAGGGTGGCCGTGGCCCTACAGAGAAAGGGTGGAACCGCGGAAGAACCATAAATCTAACGATTTACCCGTTTACGCCGCGGATGTGGCGCCCGATCAGAAGAAGAAGCACGAAAACGATGAAGCGCGTCATGCTGTCCAAATAAGCGACAATTTTTGGCGACTGATCGACGAAATGATTTCTTTTATACGACGATAACCAAATAATTATAAGTAATCAAGTGATTATAAATAATCTCACTACTTTTCATTTATTTTATAATTTACTAGAAATGACAAAACGCGCGCAAAGCGCGCGCAGTTTGTAGTTGAGCAATGCATATTTTTAAGAATTTGAATACATGCAAAGAGAAGTAATTGTGCCATACGCAACATCAATTTAAAATAAAAAGTAATTTATTACTCACTGATACGATTCGCAACAGCAGAGTTGTACATGCATCATTAACTATATATGTTAAACTGTAAAAATATAAATATGTATATGATTATTATAGAATAATTATGTAAAATCGAAATTATTGTATTAAATATACTTTATATTTTATATTTTAAAAAATAGGTATTTATTAAAATAATTATATAAAATACTGAAAAAGTCTTCCATTTAAATATAAACTCAAAATTTTATACGTATGGTTTTGTCTCTAACACTTATTCGAATCCTCGTTCGAATCATTTGAATAAATAGAATAAAAACACAGAACAGATGCTTTATTTTGTACAACTAACAAATAACATAAAAATGTAACTAAAACACTTACCTCACGATTTTTCCGCCGTTGTCCGATGCCTCCTAGGCCTGCTGCTCCTCGATTCCCTTGTTGCACTCACACAACACTCACTCAGAAAAATCATCGATCGCGCGAAATTTCGGGCACTCCCGTACGCGATGTGAAATACCGCAAAACGCACGAAATATTATTATAATTGATAAATCACTTTTGAATTGGCGATATAATTCAAGTTGCGAAAAATCACAGAGCGATTTACAGCGCGAACGCCGAAGTCGTACAAATTTCTCTCTTTTCCCGAAAATGGAACAGATTACACGAAACCGATAGATAATTAAGAAGCGCGGTGCGTAAACGAAACGTAATCGCGATAAAGTATCACAATTTACATTTATATCTTACAATTAGATGAGTTAGTCTCGTGAAAGATCTACGTATATGTACGTTGATAAAGAACCGTCGCCTCGACATGCAATTCGCTTCTCATTACAAGTTTTAGTAACTTAACAATTAGTCGAGGAACGTTACTTGTTACTGATAAAGGTGTTGCCAATCAATAGTGATTTATCCCAGAATTCGTCGCGATCGAGTCTTGAAAACCGATAACGCAACAGTAATATACCACGCACGGGGCGACTCTCGCTGCTGCCTGCCGGTTCGATGTTCGGCGAGCGAGTGATAGCGCAGCGACCTTCAGGCTGGCACGCAAACATCGTACGTCACCGCGCCGATAGAAAAACAATAACGAACGTTGAGAATTCGTTGTGTTTTTGTTCCGTGACTGTTACATAGACATGTATACTCGTATATAGACTGCGCATTGTGGCTGCAGACGTTTGCACACCTGAGAAAGAGACAACATGCTTACGTAGTAGCTCTTTCTCTGTCTATCTATCGTTCCTCTACTCTTTTGTTTACCCCCACTACTTCATTTTGACAAAGATAAAGACACTGCGAACACCAGCTATCTCGTTCTAACGTTGGCACATGTCTATGGACTGTTACTACGTTTTGTGTTTCATTCTACGGACTTATTGGTACCGATTAAATTAATGATTAATTCTGTTTAATCGAGAAAATGTTTCGAAACAAAAATCATTGTTACTTATGGTAAATTTTAATTACTAAGATTAGAGATTTTACCTCAATATTTGGTATATACAAGTGTATATTTCTAAATTGCAAATTTTCATTTACTATGAATTTAAAAGAGAAGTAAAGCACACCGCGTTTCGAGAAAACCAATCGGCATCGCGGAAAAGAGGCCTCAACTGTTCGATATTAACGACATTCGCGCTGGTAACATCTCTTTTTTAGAAAGGGATAGAGGAAGGCCCCCTATTATGACATAGCCTCCTATACATATAAGATAATAGAGTTCCTGCTAAGTTAATAGACATCATCTGTTGGCTCCATCATGTATTTATTGTTTTTGAAATGAAATCTATTTAGTGGAAAATTCATTATGTAATTGTTGCGAAAAAGATTTGTGATTGAATTTGAATGTCGAAAACCTGCTATCTCATAGTTAGAAACTTATCTTATAACAGAGATTTTCCTCTATTATATTTCGCTTATATTATTTTTATTATTTTTTCTCTTATTTTCCATTTAGAA
>NW_011967240.1:1633713-1801328 GCF_000949405.1 Vollenhovia emeryi | reverse complement strand
ATATTCGCTTATATTATTTTATTATTTTTTCTCTTATTTTCCATTTAGAACCTTAGAGAGTTCATATTTTTTATCAACTTCTGGAATAATAAGTTTTTGCTAGGCAAAATAAAGATTAAAAATCAATTAGAGTTATTTTCATCTCAGAAAGTTTATCGCGCATATTTACTTTTTATTAGAAAAAAAGTGGTGTTATTTAACACGATGCGCGAATTATTATTACATATCGCGAAACGAAGGGGACAGTTTGATACGAGCGGCCAAATTATCTGCACTCTTCCATGCTAATACATTTTTGTGCCGAGTGTTATCTCGGGATGTATTGATGTTGTTCAAAGTTGTGGAAAGAAATATCTCGGTTTGAATTCCCTAAGTCACGTCCGATACAAATATCAATTTAACGTGGTTTTTGATTTTCATATTCTTATCGTGTATGTGACATCACTTTGTTAAGATAAAATTTAAATCTTTTATAATCGTCGCGCAGATTTCAGATATGCCTTAAAAAGATATACTCTTTTACTTTAGATTTTTAAATTATATTATGAGATGTTTTTCTAGAGTTTAATGTAGGGTAAGAAGTAATTTAAGAAGAGGACACTTGTTCGCATAAATGCCACTTTAAATTCAACGTTTCTACGATTTCTCAAAGAAATGATCCACTTAGGTTACAGCAGATTACGGTAGTTTATAGCGGCATCCGCTGGATTTGGCGTAACTAAAGGCGCACCAGTAAATTTTAGTAAGAGACGAAGAGTCGCTATTCTTGAATTAAACGAACGGTAACAAACATGAGTAAAAGTACCTCGATTTTTATATTTCTGTGAGTTGATGGATGGATTAGCGTCACGTATATATCCTCGGAGTTGCATTATATTTTGGCGTCACATGGATTACAAGAAGATATAAATTCTTAAATATAACTTTATAAAGTTAATTGAAGTTAATTGATTAAAGTTAATTCCTTTTTGTTGTTTTTTGTAAGACGCGTATAACTGCGTACCGTCTATTTGCGTTTATGTAAAAAAGTGTTTGGAATTCATAAATTTATCTATAGTATTTTGTCTTATTGCTGTACTAAGATTGGCACATTAGATTCCGTGAATTATTTCATCGCTGAAATTACATGCCATTCTGAATTAAAGTGAAAGGAGTATATGTGTGAGATTTTGATACAGCTATCAAGATCGCATCCGCGACGATGTTGATCGTACAATACGGCTACGCATCCGCAACTATCAAGATTTCCAGGTTCGTCTCTTCGGCCTGTGCAAAGAAACGGGAACGACCGGATTACGTTTTGTTCACGAGGGGGTTACTGGGGTTCTTCGCGACGCGCGATGGTCCCGAAAGGACTTCGCGGCCCCGCGAAGTCGGAAAAGCCCATTTCGATGGTCCCTTGTGCCATCAGGCAATCCCATTTGAGATTAGACGCAGGCGTGAATTGTGTTACCGCGGAGTTTGAGCGGATCAAAGGCAAATTCCCGGTTGGGATGCATACGTACGTAATTGATATGCCTGATGGGGGTTTCCAAGTCGGATAGTCAATTACCATAATCTCGTTGCGGGGAGTGAGAGCGAACGGTAGATGCAGGGAGCGAACACAAGAGAGGAAGAGAGACAGAGAGAAAAAGAGAGAGAATAGAGAAATAGAGAGAGAGATGGAGGAAGAGAGAAGGGCGGACGGAGGGACCGTTATGGTGCGGCCGCGCCGATTCCGTGTGCATCGCGATTGTATACACTGGGGATGACGGCAATTCGATTTCGCTCAAAACGAAAGAAGAATCCCCCGCACCTCGTGTATACTCTGGTCCCGCGCTTATTAGATTCCGCTGACAGTATATCCCGCATGTGGCACATCCTGCCTGCGCGCCGCATTTCTCTTTCAATTAACCGCCAGGTACTCGCGGCGTTAATCTTGCTGGGTGATTGCGTGCCACGCACTCGATACGACTACCCGCAAAGCGAGCAGGCTCATCACGCCCGGTGGATTTTCCGGTGGCATGACTGAAGAAATGTTTCACGACCATACGGCGATCGGTGAACGACGCGATTCGCACATTCGAACGAAACGGCTTGGCTCTCGGCGAAGAGAGCTATCGAATATTTGACTCAAAAATGTATGTAAATGCAAAATGTATAAATGTGTTGATACGTGCACAAATTCATGTGGGAAGGTATCAGTGATTCCTAGTATACGTCCGTAAACGTGATGCTGCGATTGTTTTGTTTCTATAAACCGTGAAATAAAATGACATTTTTAGACAACGTGCTTCTAAATTTTGCTCTAAGAAAACTTTTATGTCAATGTCAAATAAGCTTTTGATGTGTTATATTAAAAAAGATGTGATAACTTTGTGTGCTGCTAAAACAAATCAGACTATCAACTTCGACACCAGTAAAAATATTATAAGTAACGACTATATTTATGCGTAACAAAAACCCGATCGTCTGGTTATTTTATGATCGAGTGCACAAGTATTTATATATATAGCGTGTATTTCCTATATACTATAACTCTTCAAACCTGCGTTTGTTTCTGCCGTTCTATAAATAATCGTTGTCACCGATAGCCAACGTTGATTTATGACTAAATTGCCCGGTATTTTCTGCGTGGCCATTTTTTATAATCATAGGAAAAAAAGAGTTCACGAATCACACTGCGTTACTGTCGAGGGGTCAAAAAATCATCTTTGATGCTTTCAAGAGAATAATTACTGCTTTAACTAAAAGGTATTCACAGTTATGTCCTTATCTAATAAGATAGTAAACATTTGAAGACTATGAAAGGAAAATAAGTAAAAGAAAAACTTAAAAACTTTTAAGGAAACTTAAATAAATAAAAATATAAAAAGCTAATGCCTGTTGAAAAGAAAGTGGTTCTTCCAAAGATTAATTAATTTCATTATTTATACCTTTCGCGCTAAGTAATAACAACTTAGAAATGTGATTTCCTGTATTTTACAGGTATAACGTTCCATTGACACTAACTCATGCCTACTTTAACCATCCGCTAATCACCATCGAACCTTTAATTCAGCACCCGTTAAGCAAAAGTAGAGGAAGCTTAATGAAGCTATAATTAATAATTTAAAAGTATAAATTATTTTGATTTCGTTCACTGATCATTCAATCCATTCCATATTACGCTAATTGAAATGTAATTCCAGCAAAAGTGGCAAGTTAATGGACGATGCGCTTAAAAAAAAGAATGTACTCCATTTCGCCGACGTTCCACCGTTCATTTTCGCTCGCACGATACTTTCTTTCATTGATGCATGCAGCTCGATTAGTCGCGTTAAATACGAGCGGCCATTTATCAAGTAGTAAAAAAGGGGGAAGAGATGCATAATAGAGACGTTACCTTCCGTGCCATATGCTGTCCGTGTACAATAAGCGCGCGCGAGCACAGTTAAATGGTTACGGCGTGCAATATGCCGAGAAACGCGACGAATAGTCGGGAAAACGGCTCTCGCGATAGACGCAGTTTATATTTACAATGGGCACAATGCACTTCTGCGCCCACGAGCACAGGGGTGTGATCGCGCCGTTTGCGAGTGTCCGGCAAAAACGAGCAGGTTTCGGAGGGTCGAGCGCTTAGGATCAGGATTTCACGAGGGTAGACAATTTTGCGAATCTCGATGTATTTAAGCTAAAATCTGCTCTCCCAGATAGAATTTACAATAAACTTCTGAATCTTTTATCAAACTATGAATTGATCTCTGCTTATATAAAATGTAAATATCCCAAGATTGGAAATAGATTCTAAAACTACACGAGTATAAACATCTTTGAAATAAATGTCCTTAAATTTTTTGAATTCGTTGATGCTGCATAAAAGAAATAGATGGACGTATTTACTTACAAAATATAATTATTTCGAAGTGTATTACAATATTAATCGTGTTAATTCCGTGCAAGTATAATTTCCTGAAAATCTATTTAGCCTGGAAATGTTTCTCTTCATTTATTTTTAAGTATCATATCACCGGCGCCAGAATATTTTTATTCGAGTGATATTATGTATGAAAACTGTAACAACCGTTAAATTTGCAACCCGATATTTTAAAAATAAAACGAGTAATAAATTCGCGAACGTGCTGTTTGTAGTGTATTTGTATAATGTGTATAAACAATAATTCACGCTGCTTGTAGATTCATAAATGTCAAGTGACATTTCAGATAGTAATCAGCGAGCATCACTATTGTGATTGGATGACGTTACGCAATGCCACGTGAAATCCAATTCGGCGTTGTCCCGCGTCAAATGAGTTACATACACGTTTTATCGTAATTCCCGGTAAAACGGCGCGCTCACGGATTTTTCAATATGCAAATGTGCGAGAATGCAGTTCAACCAGGCAGAAATGCATTCCCTGAAAATGGAAAGTCGCGGGGTATTACATAGCGCCAGGTAAAAATAATGTCAACGCGTCGCGCGCGTAATTGTTACGCATAACAAAGAAAAAATATTTATCGACCCTAGTCGCGATTACGATACTGCGATCGCTACAATACAGAATAAATTTGCAGGTATAATGAGATGAAAACGTTGACAGTTGGAAAATATATCGAGTTTTAAATTGAGAAATAAAAGTTAACCATTTTTTTCATGCGCGCACGATATTTTTACATTGACTTCATATCGGAATTGCTTTTAGTTCTGCACAGCATTATGAGTCAAATGATCGATTTTATTTATTATATTTTATCCGAGAATTGTTTATAGTTTGGATAGCAGCACTTTAGATGTAATTAAATACAAACTTTGGGACGGCATCTGATTTTACTGCACACGACCAAGAAATTGTTGTCTCCTTATGCTACTGTTGCACCTTATGTATATTGCTTGTTTTAGTAGACAGCCAATATGTATTTAATAACTTGATTGTGTACATATAAGATATTAGATATCGTTTAGTCTCCTAAACCGCACAAATTCGAAACCTATATTATAAAAGTACATATTTAATTATAGAAAATTTGTATATAAAAATGAAAATGAAAATATTCATACTATTGATATAATTAATAGTAAATAGATCAAAGAATGTATTGTAGAAGATAGCATACCTTTTTAATTTAATTTAGAATTGAGTTCATTTTAGTTAATTGGAATATTTGGGAGTCGTTCCTACGGAATATAATTTAAAATTGTACTATGTGCGTAGGAAACATTGATTATACCTTACGGCCATTGTGTAATTAACTAATAATGAATATGATGTAATTCATTATGGGAGATTCTAATTTTCATTGAATGTTTTCGTAATTTTAACCATTATTTTTGCTCAGTTCACGCATATTCGTTAGTAACGATTCACGTTGCCAAGTCGTCTCGTATTAATTAAACGTGTTATCAAATTAACGTGACGTTAACGAATATGTGATGATTTAATTAAATCATTTATAATTAAATATATGAGATGCGATAATGAGACGAGTCACCGAATTAAATCGATGCTATTTGTAATTAAATGGCGTATGCATTCATGTATCGGCATCGTCGTGGAAAATTACGTGGAATAATAATGCATAGAAAATGCACGCGGTAAGAATAATAAGTCTACGTTAACATGCTCTGTTGTCAGTTGGGATACTTATTATATACATCATTACGATTACAAAACATGCAAAATAACACGCAAATTAACGTAAACAAATAAAACAAGTGTATATAAAAAGACGTTCATCATAATAAGATTTAAGATAAATTTGTCAGTAGTTGTTTAAATAAATTAATCATATTATTATGTAATATAGATAATCGGTAATGTTTATTTTATCTTAAAAACATGCCATAACAAGATTTAGAACTCGTGCCAACCGTTTATTGAACTGGAATTCGTATTTTAATTATTCTTTTCTACACTAATGTTTTATTAATCATTAAATACTAATAATAAGGAAACGACAAATATTTCAAATATAAGAGATATAATTTATATCCAAGTGCGAATATTGCATATCAACTCTTACAGCTTAGCGTGGTCTTATGCAAATCAAAGAAAAATACTTTTCGATTCATCGCTTAGTAAACAATACATAGATTCAAACGGATCTCTAATCTCACAATTGCAATGCTCCGTCGTGAAATAATCCGCAGTGATTTCGAATGCAAATACGAGGGCGATCGGAAAAGAAAAAAAAACATCTGGTAAGAGGCAACGAGAGATTACTCGAGATTATGGCAATGACGAACTCGCGCGCGAATGCTGTGCGGGAGATACAACGGGGGATGAACGGTGAGCTCTCTCTTTCTCGTGAGTGCTTCAGATACTACATAAATTAATTGTGCGGCCTCGCGGCCGCATGTTGCGATCTCAAGTGGGTTCGCGAGATTAGATAGAAGGGACAGGCAGGGAACGAGGGGGGAGGGAACTTCAGTTTTTGTTGGATTTGCACAACAATGCCCGGATCAGCGCGGCATGTGCGAGAACTTACCGCCCGGTGCGAGAGAAAGAAAGAAGGGAAGAGAGAGAAAGAAAGAAAAGGCCATGAGAGCTTCGAGGGATCCTTAATCCGCGGACCGCTCTCCAATTTAATACAATTTCCTGTCCTCTTTCTGTCACGCCGCGCCGATGGGAAACAGACGTCCGCGGCCGTGCACTATAACCGTCTAGTTGACCCCCGCTTGATCGGCGACCCCTTTTTTTCTCCGCTCTCTACCCGCCCCATGCCGCGGCTTCGTTACCACGCCGATGTATTTATTGGTAATTTCCCCACGTGGAAAATCCGGTCGCCGAGATGTGTGGAAATGTAGGAGATCGAACGGACGAATTCTGTCTGCGCGGAAGCGTAATTTCGAAAATGAGGAAATATTTCAGCGAATTTCGGGAGAAGGGCATTTAATTACTTCGTGATACGATTGTTTCTTAAATGACGGGGAAATTCTTGTTACCAGTGGCAAAATTAAATACAAAAGAAATTGTCTTGAAGAAAGCATCTAAGAGCCCGTCACATTACGTCAAACTAAACAATAATGCACCATAATTATTAAAATACTATATTACAATTAGCCATGAGATAACACTAGAGTAATTATAAAATAGTAATTGCTACAACTTTTTGGAGAACATCGATGTGCGTCTTCCAATGTAATATTCTTCTCGCAATGTGCACAGGGCGAGCAGTGATACATTTTTAGGATACCTCGAGGTATTGTGAAATGTCTGCAAGATTCCAAATAAAGTACATACTATGTCGGCATTTTTCCGACGTGCACATTTATGCTCGCTGGCGAAAGGAGCGGCAAGAGGGGAGAAAGAGAGAAAGAGAGAGTCTGCGTCTGGCTACCGCCTTTGAATCATCTCGTCGTCGTTGTAGGTACTTTGACTGAGAACGGAGCGAAGTACTTGGCCAAGTATCTACATGACAAGTACGTCTGCCCTGTAACGGAAATTCTGCTCTCGGAACTTATGGAAGCGGTGGCGAAACGAAGCGTGCACTCTCCATTTCTCCTCAACCGCCACCATGCCTCTCGCTCCCATCATCGCGAATATCGCGGGGAAAGTTTTGGATGTGAATAAACTTTTATTTCTTGCCCGCGGGGGCGAACTTTGCCGAATCGTATATCTTTGCAAAGTGTCTGCTAAATATGACGTAGTTCGCCCCTTTTGTGACGCAACGGGCTCTGTGTCGTAGAGCGAGAATATAGACCGTTTTAATTTGAAGCGAAGTTATACCGAGCTATATGCGCCTTGCCCTGGCCTGGAAAGAGTCCGATTGCTCCGAATCGGGCGTCGAGCGTGACTTTGCGTAATCTTACTACTGTCTCTTACATGCTAATATTTATTTAAAGAGGAATAAAATCGTGTGCTAGAGATAAGTCTTCTTTCCGTAGAAATATGCATTGCAGAATAAATATTTATTACGAAAGACTGGTTTTTATTAAGAAACGAGGTGTTATTGTAATTATTCCTCTACGATTATAAAAGCACACATTGTTCATTATTATATTTAACCCTTCGTTTCGATAAAATATTATTCAGTCTTATAGTTTTGTTCGTTTTCAGATTAATGTCTGTTTTAATTAAAGATAAAATTTCAAATCTAAAATTTACAACTTCAGATTAGTGTCACAAAATTATATATGAGAGTGCGCGTATTAAGAATCGTGATATATAGTATTAAACGCAGATTTGTCAGATAAGGTTGATCGTATTAGATTCAGAACCAAGTCAGAACGACGTCTCTTACATAGGAGTCGTTTTAAAGGGGAATTTATCGTCTTCGCAGGTTGCATCATAGAACTGCGATAGTTTTTAACTACTTTTCACGACGGAGCAAATCAATATGGTCCAGATAAGAGCTCGCGGAGTCCTTGTTAGGATCATCCGGGTTAAACCTCTGATTTATCGACGAGAACTACGCGCGAAAATCCCGAAGCTCTTGGAAATCTCTCAGGATACCCCTACCGATTTCCATTTTTATTACACCGTATCCGCGGCGTATCTACATCCCTCAAAGAATCGACGGTGCTAATTTGCAAGCAGATAACTCAGGGTTACGACCGTGAACTTACCAAGAAGGACAAAGAAGAAGAATTTGATCCCGAGTCTTTATACGGCGCGCGGCGTTCCGAAAAAGAAGACGGAAAATATATGTGCTAGTTTTATTTATTATCTGTTTGTTGAAATTTTAATATGTCTGAAATCTGATGTTCGTTTAATGAACGATGAAAGATGAAAAAAATTCATAGATTTAATAACTTATATCCACACATATATTAAAGAAAAAAGAAAACAAATAAAATATTTTATATAAACAAATAGGTAAACAATATTATACAATTCTATTTTTTGTATTCATCGCTGTTTTATCCTTTTCTTTTATTTTCCTATAATTTTCCATTTTTATATTTGAACATTATATATTACCTACCTATTATAGGTATATTATAAGATTATGATTGTTAATATGAAAGTGAATATTCAGTTAGCAACATTTTTAGAGATTTGCGAATCGTCGAGGAAAAGGTAAAAGCTTAAAGAGAAGGGTGAGAGGGGGAGGACGGGAGGGAGAGAAAAAGGCAGGTGAGGAGAAAAAGAGAGAGACGCGTGATTGCGGTGCCGTTGTGCGGCCAAATCAAATTTAAAAGAATGACTCGTACACTTGTTTCACGGGTGGAACAATGGCCTTTTGAACACACTTCCCTCGAGGACCTTTCAAGGCGTTTGCTGACATTACGCTGCACTGTCGACGGCACAATGGAGAATTGTGCCGCCGCCGCCGCGACCGCTGCGAAGTAGCACGTTCTCCACGGTTCGGAAGTATCGGGGAATTGAAATAGGTGGAAGACAACTGTTGCTCCTCGCAACCTTAGAGAGGAGGCTAAACCTAATTTGGCTCGTTCCCGAAATTCTCAGCCTAGCAATTTCCTGTCAGTCTTTCAACTTCGCGCGCGTTTTCTCCACTCATCCCGTATAATTATTATCGCGGATAAGAAGCCTGTAGCCGATCGCGGCTGTCCTTCGAATATAGACATACATATTTTCAATACGAGTATTTGTCGAATGCTCTTAAAAAAAAGTAATCTTTGCGATGGAGCTATCAATTTAAACTCCATAATCGTCGCAATATAATAAGACGTTCCGCATAACGCACCACATCAGCGCAGATATTGCTTTCATTATCTTCTCCATGATATTCCTGCGCTTTGTATATATCTTTCATATATCTTGCTCATTTCCAATTTTCAACGAGATACACCGATTTAAATTCATGATATGCCGAGTAAAATATTCTCTTAATATTATCTTTGCTCTTATTTCCGAGTCACGCTGGAGTCTTAACATTGACTCACTCTTCCCCTCATCGTCACTTCGTTCCTTAACGCGTTTCTGCGCTATTTTTACAAGACCGCTGTCCCGAGGGCGCGTATCCTTGTCGTGCAACGCTAACGTTTGTTACTCGGAAGGTTGCGCCCGCGGCCGCAATCAAGCCCGCCGCCACGAAGCGCGATTTAGCGTGTTATTACGAATACTCCGGACTTACCAGAAAAGTGACTCACGCGGCTCTAATTTATCGTTATTCCGCGTGCCGTTGCGAGGAGGCAATCAATAACGATTAAGACCACGAGAGAAAGCGGGCCGATTACGCCCCAAAAGCTATTGATTTAGATCACCGGCGGTTCCTACATCGCGAGTTAAATGTTTCGCAGTCGCGCGGCACTCTAGTCATTATTTTAATTGTTGCGAGAGAGCGTTGCGTCTCGCTCTAGGGTCCTTAATTACAGCGTCCGTTGCGGAAATTAAAGCGATTCCACTTGCCTGCTGGCGTCCACACTTAAAGAAACAACCGCTCTTCTCTCGCCGTTCGATGTCTGCTTCTTTTTTTGCGCGCCGGCCCGAGCAAGGTGAGAAGCAATGGTTCGGTCAGTCTGGCGATTAGAGTACCGACGAGAGACGTACAAATTGCTAACCCGTTACCGACATTCGCGAGGCCCGTGCTTCACACAGGTTTATTTAACGCCGATGATACTTAAATGATGGCCGGTGAGGAGCACGGTATTTCCGAGAAAATCAATTCAAAACAGAAACGTCTCGTTCACATTCTTATCAACGAATTTTCCTCTCGCGATTTAACGAACGTGCCAGACGACCTTCTTAAAAAAAAGATACAGATTTTTTTAAAAACACATTTCATCGCGAAATTCCGATATTGGGAAAACAGATAACGTCAATTCAGTTAACCAGGCAATATTGGACACGTCCAATGTTCCCTGTTAAGTGGGATAAGTTAAAATGAACATAGGTTACTTAAAGGATATCGAAGATTCGAACATCCTTCTCTTCTCGAAATGTCAATAATCGCTAAAATCCATTGAACGAATTGAATTAGGCGGCGAACCATTCTTTCGGTAGCTCGCACGCTCAGTTGCGAGCTGCACAATTCTGTTACCTATCGTTAGCAACTGTCTACGTGCCAATTGATTTCGACGTTTTGCCACTCGCGCGAGATATACTCTTTACGACGTTCGACGCGCATCGCGCGTCTTATCATCCTCCGTTAATAACTTCGACGTGGTGGTTCATTTGTCAGCGCTAGATCTAATCGAGGCGTGAGAGACGTAATGATCTTTGCAGAAAAAGTCATGAGAAACGCTATCTAATTATTCAGAAGACCTAATTATGAAATTATTTTTTAAGCTATTGTGTTGCTTCTGCTGTTACAAGTATTTCGAGGTTCTCCGAACAAGATTAGTCAAACTTGAACATAAAATTGCGATAATGGAATTATTAAAATTGTTGTTTTATTTTGCGCCTTCGTGTCAGTTTTGCAGCCAGTCACGCAAAATAAAGCACCGCATCGATGTACACGGTACGTTTTCACCTCGATGCGCGCCACTGCACGCACGTCGGGGATGCGGACGCGATGCTTTTCACAACCGCGCGCGAGTTTTTGTTTCTGCCGAACGGTGCGCGTCGCGAACGTGACGAAAAGGCATATAGATGTGTCGGTAGCGACGACTGCGTGTCGCGAATTCTTGAACAAAATCAAAAGCGCCGCTTCGGTATTGATGACTTCGGGACAATGAAACTACACTGGTTCGACTTTTCTTGGCTTTAAAATCGTCAACGACAACTTTTGCGTCGTTATTATCGGTCGAAATGATAAAAAAGTCATTTTACATATCGCATGCGAAAATGTCGACGCTATCACTATGGTCGGTGCAGAGATTTAACGAAACGGCGCGGCGCGTCGGTACGTCAAAGGCCGCCACTGACGTTTCGCCTGTTGCGCGAAGTCGGCGCTTTTCATTCAATTATTCGCAATTACAGAGGAGGCAGTCCGCTTCCTCGCGTTCGTTACCGTTTTGGTAATTGCCGTTACCGAGAAAATAGCTGCGAAATGAATCACACTTGTGCGATGCGCGCATATAAAAATTGCAAAAAATTATTCTTCACGCTGCGAGAGAGCCACGATTATTACGTTCCTTTAATGAGACTTGGGCCTAGAAAAAATATTCAAACGAATATTTTTTCAACGGTATCATTACAGTGGATCGCAAATTACGTTCTGCTAAAATATATTTAACGTTCTAACGAGGTTACAGGTACGTCAAAGAAATCTCCGCGTTTTACCGAACTCTAATGCAATCATTACCTCAAGTGTCAAAATATTTGATAATATAAATTATTATTATTACATAGAGCAATTTATATTACATTTATATTTACGCTACAAATTATATAAATTTTATAAGAATAGAAAGAATGATATGAATGTAATGGTGAATTGATATGGTAACCACATGTCTAAGAGATATGCTAAAATATATCCGTGATGATGATCGTAGAAGGCATCGTCATTTACTATATTTTGGGGGGATGACTGTTGGTACGAGAGTTTTTAAATAGCGAGTAATATGTTCTCTCACATTGCACGACACATCAAATCTGATCCAGGCTGGCGCGCTATCGCGCTCTTTAGCCGTCCGCGCGATTATGCTAGCGCGCGCGCGTACCCAGCACAGCATTTTTTAATCTTTCATCCGGCGCTTTTAATCATTCCAGGGGCCAAGTAATAGACGAAGGCACGGAAAGATCGCCTCTCAAAAGCAAATGGATGCAGGATCTGGCCGCGCGGAGCGGCCTCCAGGAGCGCAATATCGTTTAACCAGTTTAGACATTATTTATTCATTTCCATAGTACCGGGTCGATGCACGTTTCGTTTTGATAGAGATTCCCGGAGAGAGGAAGCCGGGCGAGTTGCAGGAATAAAGTGAAAGATCGATCTTTTACGATCCCCCGATTTCGAGCCGTTTAACATAAATTAGACTAAATTGCAGCGTCGATAAAAGCGACGTAATCATCGGAAAATTTCTACTGTGATATAAAATGTTATTTTTACGCGCTTTAACATTTTTTATCAATATTAAACCGTAATTTCGTATAATTACTTTACGACGGTTATTCCTGTATAATATTATAAATGGATACGTGTGCATTCGTGTGTACGAGATTTTCAAAAATATTGAATTGGAAAGGGATTATGCTGCTATTATTGCTATATCACCATTGTACCCTTTAATACACGTTCCTTAAATTTATGTAGTATTCCAGCAAGACCTGTCACCCTAGAATGCACAATGCAATAAATCTGTGCTATTATATTGGCCGCGATCAATAGTGTTTGAACCTCCCGTTCTCATCGGCGCGATAAAAATCCATGAATATAACACTGCTGATCGACGTGTAGGAAAACGCGACGTGCGGAGTAGTGAATTAATTTGCAGAGTAATTCCGTCATCGCGATGTCGCGTGAAATCACGGTATGATTGACGGACGTATTTCCGCGTCCCTCGGCGCAATGGATTAGCTATTAAATTCGGTCCGTCTGCAAGGAGCAGTTGCTAGAAAACGTCGGCACGTTTTTATTCGACGCGAAGACCTTGTCGATTTTTTCTTAATTGTACGCCACTTTCAATGAACTTGACAAGCGGGGCGAGGGAATAGCGACGAGATATATAATAGCGCGTCGTAAATACCTGGCTAATCAGATTAATATTTTACGTGCAGTAACCGGATGTTTTCAAAATATCAGAAAATATCAGGTTGAACAATTTGAGTCGCTCTTGTTTCTTATTTATTCGCACAGGTTGATTTCGGACTTCGTGCATGCATAAACGAGGCAATAAAAGCTACATTAATAGCCGCCGCCAATAGCACGGATAAGAAAGATATTAAATAATTTTGTCGTTTTAACGGAATCATGATGCACTGAACTTAAAACAGTGGTGGGAACGTCTAAAGATACGATTGTATTTTATGCAGTTTACGTGCGAGATAGCGGAGACCCGATAATCCCTTGGTCCCGCTTAAATCAAGGCCCTTTTAATCCCGCCGGATACCCGAATTGGGAACTCGGATTGAATACAAATTCCGCTGTTACCGTCTTACATTTATATAAGTGAAACGCTTGCTTGCTATAATTCTACGGCCTGTGAAATCAATATTTTAATAAGTATACGTAATCCTGTCTCTGTAAACTTTAAAACGCGAAATGAACAAGTTTAGATCGTAACAAAAATTTACTATTAAGTATACCAAGTTCATCTACAAGATCACCGGTACTGCGCATCTTTTCATACAGATAAAGCAACAAAATCGTTGGTAAAATAATAACGACATATTAATTTTTTAAAATTATACCCGTTAGGTAAGAAAAAACCATATTTTATTCATTTGGCCCAGAAGGCTTAAAAATATATGGGAATCTATGGATAGATATAAAATAGTTATTACTATTTCTGATGCTACGTTTCAGTGTTGCAAATGAAGAAATAGTACGATTAGAGAGGTCGAGCTGTGAAAAGGGTTAAAGCTCTATTGGATACTGATAAGGTACTCCATGTCAAGATATACCAAGTGTTCAGTACCTTGAGAATATTAGTACGACGACGCGCTCTCGTATCTCCGTCGGGAAATTTCGTATCGTTGGGTTGCCCACTGACGCGGGTCCGACGTCTCGTGTAATTCGCAAGGCCATATATTTCACGGACGGTGGGTCCGCTCTTACGTAGAGCACAGTGCGGCACTTAGACCCTCGACGATTTCAATAAATTATCAAAACAACGTCTCGGGCCCGCGTTCTCGCATTAGCGTGAGAAGGGATAAACGCAGCGGACGAGCTTAAAGCGGCAATTTGCCGGTCCTCGCACCATCTGTCAAAAGGCACGACGTGTATTATCGAGCTTGGGGCCATTATACTCGAGAGAAGGAGAAACAGAGAGATCGAAGAGAAAGCTGAAGAGAGATCGACAGCAAAAGAGTAAGAGAGAGAGCCGCTGGTCAAACTCAGATCGAGGCTCGTCACCCTCGATCGACGAGAGATTCCCTCTCTAATTGCTTAAAAATTACACGCCACTTTGGCCCCGATCCACCGCCCGTTTAAGATGTTGACGTTTCCGCTGTCTCGCATGATTTAACCTAACTCGCAAGTCCCGGATTTTTGATCGATGAAGATGCGTCGGTCCGCAGCTGCTATTCTATCCGTTCGATTCTAAGCTTGGTACGAAACTGATATAATTTTACTGGAATTGATTTTCCCTGCTAGATATACGAAGAAACTATGAGATATTTTTTTTATTCATTCATCTTTTATCATTTGTATATTTATAGGAACAAAATTAGAACAGTTATAACGATTTCAATCGTCAATTATATTAAGTAATGACTAATATAAAATATATCCCTATGTTGGATAGATTTAAACTTTGATGCTGCGATTAAATGAATAATTTTTCAAATTATCGGTACGTAGTATGCTAAAAACTATAAACTTTTAAGAACAGTTACAATTTTGTTAAGAATATCTCAGTCTCATTGCTTGCAGAATTTAAGAGACAAAGTCTTAAAAATAAATAGATATAATATATCGATTGTAATCAATTTCTTAAAAGACCGAATGTCCGTTTAAAATAAAGAAGATCTATAGATAATATTATATAAATAAGAATATAAATATCTAAAAAGAAAAAAGAATTTTGCATGAAAGTGTAATAAGCACGAGCTAAATTATCTCACACTATGAAGAAAAAGATAAAACTCGGCAATATTTCATAAATTATAAATTATTACTATTCTTTAGGTCTCTTAAGTACAAAGAATAGTTCGTTGCATAAGAAATTAAGATAAAATATAATGCGATACATAATATTAAAGAATACCACTGTACGTTAAACGATGATATAATAAATCATGTAATATATCGTATACTGTCTCAGCAGTTTACATCGTGCTTATAAACCTAAATTTTCAAATTTACTAATTCAGCGAGATAAATTTTGGTGGATTATTTTCGACTCATAAATCTTGCGAGTTGCGCCGAGCTGCTGAAGGTTGAGATATTACGGCGGCTTTACCTGCGGTTTCTCTCTAATTGCGCAAAATTACACACCGGCTCGTCCTTAATTATCTTCTTATTAAACCTCCAGTCGTTATTATCTTTGTACTGTAAGTGCTCAATCGCGGGGAATTTTTAACGTACTCGAGATGAAATATGCGTCATTCGTCAGTCATTATGAGGTCGATGACATTATCGGGTCGTCCGCGAAGATAATGGTGTCTTTGTATTTTTCTATTAATAATTTTATAATTTTCGAATATCTAAGAACTTAAGAAAATATTTTACTGAATTCGTAATTAAAATTTCTACTCAAAAGACTGTACTCTGTTTTGTATAATAATATCTCATTAAAACCATCATCATTATTCTAGACTTTAAATTATTGAGAAAACCAATGTTTGTTTAACTGGAACTTAAAGTTTTGAAATGTCAATGAAAGCAGATTTACTTGATTTCAATCGAATGCAGCGCACATTTGCAGCTTTTTTCGAACAATAAACATTTTCTGAATACTGTCGATTACAGATTAATTTGAGGTTTGACTTTCTATAGGTGTGTTAAAATTTGAAATATTAATATATCAGATTTTACATCGTCGATACAGGTTACAAGAAAAGTCGGAAACGTACTTGGAGAATTCAATTGATTTTTGTAGGATAAGGAAAAGTAAATGCAACACTTTAGATTTAATTCGAAGAAACTTACGCAATGAGCAACAATCTCTGTATCCAGTTCGTGTCTGCAAATGCACGCGCGCTTGTGAAAAGGTAAAATCAATGAAATACTGGGGCAAATGGTGGAAGTGTACTAAAGATCGTATTCGTTCGATCTCGATCTAACATTTGCGAATTACGTGAAAAGCCAAATCGCTGGAACTGCTCGGGATATATCTCTATTCGGAGCTACGGATAGAGGTCAAACTTGAATTCGCCTGTATTCAGGGAACGTAATTCAAACGTCCACGAAGGCCTTCATCTACACCCTTGCGCCCTTTCAGCGTCTGAGCTATGTATGCGACCTAGGTATGTCGACGATCGACACACACACACACACATGCTTGTAAATGCGTACGTGCTTTACGTCGCGGTACGTAGACTGCGGCGATCGATGCAGCCGTCAGTTTTTAACGGCTGCTGTGTTGTTGAAATCGTGAAATTGCGCGCATTATGCCGATGCAGTTACTCGCGCTTATCTGGATTTCATTGGAAATTAATTTTTTCGGGATGGAAAACGTACATATGCGTATTTTGCATTTTATTAATATGCCCGATGAATTTTGCTTTTTAGTATCCTCGCTATGCATGTATCATTTGCTAGCAATATTTTTATAGTCGCGCGTGAAAGCGAGAAAAAGAGAAAGACGACAGAGTAGAATAATTGTTATTTCCAATAAATCAGAATACACGGAAGAATTAGCAAATTATCGATACTTTCTGAAAATTTCTGACTCTACTGCACCGAAGAAAAACTATTTGGGAGTTAATTTAATTAGAGTGATTAGATTTTAGAATAGAGTTGATAGTCTTGCACTTCCTAGCAACTGTGGTTATTTCTGTCAGGGCAATATGCAGAATGGACGTCTTGCCATCATTAGAATCCCGAAAGAACCAATCTCGATTAGACAGATAACCGCAGGAGGAAGGTATCGTTGTACCGCGCTCATGTCATTATCGCGATTACCTCGATTGACTTTATATCTGAAGCCGCCTTAGCGCGGTCTACGTCACGAGCTATACACGCGAGTCCGCCTCCGGGCGGATCGCGGACCGGCTGCGGAACGGAACGGGACGGAGCGGTCTCTCCACGGTCGTTTTACGGGAATTAATGAGCGGGCCTTTGCGGGCCGATATAATGGTCTCTTTCGGTAAGCCCGCCCGTTCGTCGAGATGCGCGGGATCTCTAAACAAGGACAAAGAGCCGCGGGTGGTAGAACGCCGCTCGACGGGAGGCATCTCGACCGCCTGGAGCCCGCAATCTCTATCTCTCTCTTTCTCTCTCTCTCTTTCTCTCCATTGCGGATAGAAATAGATATATGTATACGTATATATGTATACGTACTCCAACCTCATCAAGGTTCGCTCCTCGGCCCGTCCTTCGGCCGACCGTCGAAGGGTCGCGCCGCCTCCAGGGCGACTCGACCCATCGATCGATCCCGTAATTAAGAGATCGCGACCTACAAAAAGCTTCTAATTGTGCTCCTTCCTTCGCGCACCAAGGGAGATTTCCATTACCACCGTGGGACGAGCCAAGAGTAGAGAACGACGTGAATAGATACTGTCAGTTTACGTTACCTCTTCCCCAGCGTTGGTCGCTTTTCTTCTTATAATACCAGCACTTTTACTCGGAATGCTCGGTACGTTTGCACTTTTAATGCTTCTATTTCTTTCGGAAGAGAAAGAGTCGCTCTCATTATTTTTATCAACGCGCTCGCGTTTCTGACTGTACTCGCATTTGTCGATGTTTAGAATATTTGCCTTGTTCGTACGATGCGAACATATATCCCGAGTCTGGCCGGGGTCCAGTGGATCCTCTTATGGTTCTCTATGATTAATAGATGTTATTTTATGGAACGTCCGCACGTGGGTGCGGTCAAGAGCGAGGAATTACGAGACTCCATATCGATATATCGCTCAATAATTTTCAAAGTCCCATGAAGCGGTCGCGTAAAATTACCGCAGCGGTTCGAAGGATTAATTAATTACAGCGACTGCTCGGCTCTTTCTCCCTCTTTCTCTCTCTCTAATTTACCCGGTTGCACCACGGCCACACGTATCGGCTTTAGAGTCGCTTGAAATGTCGGTGCCATATTGCAAGAATTCACCCGGAACTCAAGCAAGGGGGCGATACAGGGCGCTGTGGCGAAATTAACGATTACCCCGGGCTTAAAACGCTCCGCCGCTTTTCTATCGGCGCTGCTTTCGACCGATGCACGTGTGTTACATCGTCGCACGCGCGCGTACGTGTACGTGTTGCGCAACACCCGCGTGCCTCGCCATTTCGTTCAATTATTCCAATGGCTTTCGAGGCTTCTCGCGGAACACACGTCGCTCGTAACGGAGATGGAATTTTATGGGACACATACAAGTACACGGGCGGAGTAGGCGAACGTGTAAGTGGATCTATACACCTGTCGCGTGCGCGCACACGTGTGTATCTCGGATAACGTAGTCGCGTAATACGAACTCGGCGCCAATACGCGTCTCGAGAGACATTAAAAACTATAAGGGAGTATAATTCTGTCCCCGGCCGCAGGTGTATTTTCATTGATATCGATGTGCCAGGTAGCCAGGTGTGTTTTTTACCGCGAGAAAAAATTGAGGGGCAAATGGACGTACGTATACATCCGCGCTTTTATCAGCCGATAACTCTCGCCATAAATCCAGGAATACGTAAATTGTACGACAACTACCGCTCCTTCAGAAACGCGCGTTTAGCATTTCGCGTTATTAATCACCCTCGCAACGAGCCAATTTTTGTCGCGTGTACAAAATATCCATGAAAAAAAAACCTAGCTCTGTAAACTTACGTCGTCGTTGTACAATATCAGGAAATGCTTTATCGTCCGTTGCGTGCCGCAAATCGAGAGATCATATTCACCACGGTTATTGCTCTCGGTACGAACGCGATAATGATCGGCAGCTTGGTATAGCCGCGGCCGTTAATGTTTTTATATCTCTCGCGCAAACATGCGCTTATCGATTTCAACGCGCAACAGCGTCGCGCCACCCGCTCTGTAACCTTGCGCGGTTTTCCTACAAATGTTAACGGTTGCGTGGCTCGGGATAAAAAAAAATAGATCAATGGAGTTATTGCAACGTGTCTTCGTTTTTGTGCCTCCACGCGGGTAATCCGCGATATTAAAGTACCGATCAATCTTCCTCCTCTCCGCGAGTCGCGCTAAACTCGCGTTATCTACGACGTACGTTGAATAAAAGTAATAAAAATACGCAATAAAAAATTAGTAATTGAGTGTAGAAATACAAGACAGAAATTCTAAAGTCACGCAAGTATATTGATTAGAAGTATATTCACTTCATCTGAGAGTTGAAACGAATAATCAAATCTCAATTCTCGATTTAGACGTAAATTTTCATTTCAATAATAAAACTTCCGTCGAAAAAATTCTAAAAAAAGATATGACATTAAAATAATAGACACTTCAAAAAGACAAATGTCGATAAAGTCGGAGAATATAATCGCAAATAATGTAGTCTGTTCTCAAATTACTGCTAAGAAAAATTCGATCGTAAACTCATTAAAAAATATTTTTACTGTTTTTTTTCATGAATAAGTACGTTTCTCGGTGGATTCTATGTAACAATTTGCTCCATGCGATATGACGTGACATAAAGGGCTTGAGTAAAACGTACAGTCGAAGGCTTCTTACAGGGTATGCTTTTAATGAGTAACACGATAGCGCGAAACGCTATAGAGAAGAATAAACAGTAGCCGCACTAATTGTTACTTATTGTCGGATGGAGCAGTTACGCAAAGTAAAGATACCGCGATAAGATACAGAAGCAAGAATGGTCCTTCTTACAAATACTGCGAATTAGTCGCGACTTTAATGGCCCCCTCCGTTATCTGAACGGCAACATTGCACCCCCGCAACATTTTATTTTTAACGACCCCGCAATCTAAATCCTTTATATCTCGTACCGTCTCGAGTTAATCTGGCAATTAACGAGTTTTAAATAATGAACGTATTTAATACCATGTGTTACCAATGAACGATGAAAATGATATATGCATGGCTTTTAATAATGGCGGTAATAGCGTATTTCTGCAAATCCAAATAATTGTAAAGTGTCTTCCCTCACCCCTGTAGTTGTTAGTATATTTTGTACTCACGATGCATCAGCAAATAATATCGATGATGATTTTATGTTTAGTAAAGATGTACAAAACATGATACATATTGTAGAATGCAACGATTAAATGGGCTGCAAAATACAACGATCGTGCTTCAAAGAGATTACGAAGCGCACCTACACCGCTCTCGCAGAGATTATCGAATATGCCGAGTGCACTTGTAAATATTTTCACAACGATGGTTGTGTGGAAAGGAAGCGATGCTTTTAAGAAAAGGGTAAGGATGTTTTTACATTACTTTTCGCCAGAGCCAATTTCGTTTAATGCTGACCACAGTTAATTCCATTTTCCTTGCCTGTCTATACGAGAACTACGATCTGGAAAGAAAGAGAGAATTGCTGATCAGAGTTAGTTTAACCGAAGCAACAACTGACCTCGAACGATTCTACTTAAAGCTGAGTGGCGATTACTCGAAAGCTTTTCGCTCCGCAGTAAAAATTTGCGATGGTCGCGAGGATTGATATACACTTATACAGGATGAGAGAATTTCCAATCGTGATTCAGAATTTAATACGCTATCTAAAAAGAGAAGACAATTTATATCGCGTGGTTTTTGTTTTTATGTACATTGAAGATCAAGTTCTTTTGCAATAAAATATTACATTAAAACAATTTTTGCACTAGTATCTTGCACACAGAATAATCAAAGAAGTTTTACTATTATACTAATCCAAATTCTACATGTAAAAACTTATGAACCTTAGGTTTCAAAAATCTTTAAAATTAACATATCCATATTTCCGTGATGACTTGATCAGAGAGGAAGCAAGTAGATAAAGTAACTAGATGAAGACTTTTGGAGTCACAACAATACAATCACGCGATATTTCAAGTGTTATATTTAATAAAAATGTTCTTTTTAATTGCGCATTTTCCGTGTACTGTGCGTTTCGTATATTTTGTACAAGGGGTACCTAAGTGCATAGCAGATGCATTTAAAAATTCACGCGGTTAGCTCGCTCGCGGTGTATTAATATTCTACGCTCGTCGTTCCTCATTAGCAGTAACTCGGAGCGTATGAGTGACACGGGGTGATAACGATTTGACGAGCGTGCGCGATTAATAGAATATTTGATCGTGCGCGTGTATACAGCGCGAGATAGAGCCGGCGGATTTACTGCCGTTTGTTAGGGACACCCGTTAAGGGAGGGAGATTAATGCGAGCAATTGCAGGCGGGCGCGCGTTAATTGATACTGGCCTAATCGCCATCAGATGCAGCTACCGCGGGACCATAATATAATATAGGAACAGTTCGATAATGCTGCAGTTCGTCCGCCCCCTTCCCTTCCCTTTTACCTGCCAAAAGGTAGCGAAACTCGATGTTCGTTCAATTATTCGCTCACCAACGGATTAGCAGCTCACCGTGAATGCTGTTGCACGATTAAGCCCAGCTTATTGGAGCTTTTACGCGTTCAGAAGCGGCATAAATATTGAAAGTGCTCAAACAAACACCGGGCCGTAACGCGGCGGCGGCGACGCCCGGCCGGACATTTTCGCAAATTACAGGCCGACGTGTTGATTTTATTCCATTCGGCCGCCGTGTGATTTTAGCGCGTTTTACTCGCGACCGAGATATAACGCGAAATATTGCCTGCTGGCGAAAATTGCACCTAAAGTGCGCGATGGATGATAGAAGGGGTTTCGTCAAACATAATGCACAACAGGTATATCATATATCGCTCAACTACTTATTTGTTCTGCCTGTCCATAATCACACGATAGAACAATTAAAGCGTGAAAAACAATTTTAGTCTCATTGTGTCCATAATTATAGAACGATTAGATCTCATAATTCATTCAAAAAGTTTTCAAGTATTCACTAAGCGTCCATAGTGATGTAAGAGCAATTAATAAAAGCCTCAGATTTTTCTTTTTATTCGAAGAGGTTTTTTTTGTAAGTTCTACCAAGTTTGTTTTTACCCGCGAGTAACAGACAACGTCTCGAATTTGCTCTTGAACGACGACAAATTGTTTCAAGTTTTATTGACGTGGCAAGTCCGATCGCAGAGATAATGACCAGGTTGCGTTAATAAAGGAGAGCTAATGAGAATCTTTTTCGGGCAGTTAACGTGGCCGCCTGTCGTGGCTAAGTTCTTGCTCTGAAGGCGCTTATTGTTGAACGGTGACTGGTCAGGATTAAGGAGAAAGCCAGCGGGTGATCGGCGCTATTATACATCTCTGACCGAAAAGACGATGCATATATTTGGCTGCTCTCACCGGTCATAAGTATCGGTATTGGTGGCACGATCATAATCGTGTTTTGATCACAAGCATGCACATCTGATCTGTTGCCGACTGCTCGATCTTTCGTCGCCGCAACCGATCTTAAATTATGTTACGAGAGATAAAGTTGGGAGGATCAATCGTGTAACGTTCTTCGTAAAATATAATTTTAATTTCCTTCCTCATTCCGCTATTCTATTTTTATTCTATTTTTCAGACTGCACATCGCGATCGTACGCGTCGTATTATTTTTCGTATATTTCCATATATCGATGCCATTATTTATGTAAATACTCATAAAGTGATAATATTTAAAATTGAAAATACGGTCTCATCTCGGTACCTTTAGCAAAACGAGCCATTATTACAATTTAATGCATTATTTTGCAAATATATGTATCGTATGCGTTTTAAATTAGTTACCGCGCGTAAAATAAAACTTTTAGTAATAACGCAATTGTGAGAACGCTGTAAAGTGATACCGCGCTCGAGAATATTTCATTTTGGATACGGACTCGCAGCGTGAAGATCTTTAAATGCGCATAGCCGAGTAGAATTTATATTGTCGCATAAAGGATCCAGGCGTTCATTATATGACAAGATGTTATATGAGATACGAAAATAAATAAGAAGTACAACGGATTTGCGCAGCTAACTTAGATGAATATAAATTGGCTTATTTTACTAGGTTGCTTATATATACGACTCTTAAAGAATAAAATATGAAGATGGAGTGAGCAACGGTGATGGCAGATGGTGGATGAAAAACTTTTTTAATGAGAAGACGGTGCTGTGAGCGCAGTCATTTAATTATGGGAGAATTAAAAATTAAAAACAAGAATCGGTTCTGCTACTTTTTTTTATCATAAAAATAAGTACGATCGAGTCCCCAACTTTGTAATTATCGACTGATACATCAAACTTACTATTCGTAATTCGATTCACAAACCGTACGATTTCTTATATTTCATTGAAAATACAATAGTAACTTGAAACGCGTAATATCTCACGACAGAAAAGAAAAAGAGAGAATTGCTATTTCATAACTTTTGTAACAGAAAAATGTATATTCATGAAATATTTACATCTTATTACTTTGATGTCTTAATTCTTACACCGTAATAGTTTTTTATATAATTTCTGTATAACAGAATTTTTTAGAAAATTATTTAAATGTCCGTAAACTTTTTATAATTTGTTAATTTCTCAAGAATACTTGAAAGTTACATAATTCACAAAATGAAGTCTGTGTATTATTGACAATAGTATAACATGTTGTAACAGGCAATCTATTAGTAATAAGATAAGATTCAATACTGAATTTGTGAGATGTTCTACAGACACCGACTACGCTGCTAGATACTCGTTTCAATTACAGTTCGGACCTGCGTCCACCGCTGTCCATAATCTGACATGTTCCTTTCATGACGCGCCTCCCTCTTTCAGTTTCCTCGCTCTTTGACATCCCAATCGCTCCCGTCATTCACGTCGATTATTCTGAAGTATCGCTGACTACTATCAAATGCTAAACCCGTAATCATAATGCCAAGCCGATTATATGACAGACGCAAAAGGAACGTCAAATAAAAGCGCGCTGAAAATGTCTGTTTTAACATGATATGATAAATGTTGATATTCGAATACTCCCTCATACAGTCGTCTACTAAGATAAACGCAACGCTGAATAGTAATATAGAAAAATATCATAAATATCAAGTATGTTATGTTGGCGAAAATTGTTTAAATGATAATTGAAGTATACATCTAACGAGTGTACATCTTTTTATAAATAAGATCGCAAAATTAAAAAAATATATAAAAATGGTGTACATCTTAAACATTTTACCAATTACTTTTATTTAAAAAATTACATACATATATTGTTTTAATGTCAATTTCTGCAGAGGCGTTAAGAAAAGTAATTTAAACCGTAGCTATTATTCTGTGTATATTTGTTTATTGCTTTGTTGCTCTATGATTGGTATTTATTCACTGTGGTGTCATTGCTTTGTAACATTTCGTTTGTAATTTAGTAGTGTTTGGAAATTGTTGAGGAAGAACTAACAATGAAAGTGAACAGATTGCGTAATACCGATTAGAACAGAATCAGCGTTGAGAACCGTACTCGATGACACTTGTGTGCCCGAGATAATCAATGTGAGTGACAGGAGCGAGAGAGACATACATGACTAGGATGTCAAAGGATGTATCGAAGGCCCGACGATAACAAGGGGTGCCGTGAGATTACATTAAATGCATTATTGAACGATCCTTCATAATAGCGATTACAGGAATGTATACGCGGACATTCAAAGTGCACAATAATGAAATTCCAGTAAGTCGAGTCACCGCTCGACAATTGAAATTGGAATATAAAAGATACTATATTATAAATTACACATTGAATATACTATTCCTATAGCAAACAAAAAACGAACAATTCCAGAACATTACGAAATAAAACAAGTAATATAATAAAATTTTATATATATGCTTTATTACCTTTAGCTTACAGCCAGAAAGTGGGACTTGGTTTACAAAAATTCCTTAACCACTCATTCATCCATACTCTCATTCATACCCTCTCTAATCTGTACCCCTAAACTCTTTCACTTCTTATTTCTTACTTCTAATTTCTTATTTCTACAATGACTAGCTCATCTTTTTCTGCCTTTCTTTTTCCTCCCATAATTTACCGACCCAATATAATAAAATTTTTATCTAATGACAAACTTATTTTGATCAAAATAAACCAAGCTCTGAAAAATTCTAAAAGATGTAATAAATATACCTATCTCTATTAATATCACTTATTAGTATTAACATCAATATCAAAATTAATTAATATTAATGTAATAAGAGAATCGAGCACTCTCTTTTTCCATTCGAGTTAACTAAGTATCGAACTCATTGGTTCATTGATAATATCGAATATTTACTCTACCTACTTATTCATTTACTCTAATTGGCAACTAAACTCTCTGTATTAAATAAATTATCTATATTAAATATCAAAGTCACTGTCATATGCAACGTATGATTGAAAAATCGGATTATTCGCACAGGATGAAATATTGGAAAATCGATTGCATAATGCGATTTTGGCGAAATCGGAGATCAATGATGGATCTCGGCCATTGAGAATCGATGAAAGAGCGAAGTGGCGTAAGCGAAGGGCAAGGATCTCGGTGACGGTGTGCCGAGAGTGGAGGAGGTGAGATTACAAGGCAACAGCGCGATGTGCAATCACGGTTGGAGACACGTGGAGGACCGAGATCGTGCCATGCAGCCGGCCCTCCTTCATTCGAGGACCCCCTTTCCCGATAATAATTAGACGCTGCCATACCTCCGACGTCCTTTGCCTTCCCGGCCTGTTGGTCCCCCACATTCGCCAACCCGTGGACGATCGTGCAAGATTCGGGGCCCGACGTAGCAATCAAGGGAACTGTCTGCGCGAAAGCCGACAGCACCGGATGCAATAACCGGGACGACACTTTGCAACTTTGTGTCTTGCCACAGGGTACAATTATGTTACTTCCTTCAAGTTGCATCGTGTCGAATATGAACGCGTTTTCAAGAGTAATGTAACGTGTGCACATATAATAATATTTCCCTGATATGCGAGAGCTCTTGGAACGTTTTGAAAATTTTCATTAAGGTGATACCATTATGACAAATTAAATAGGTTCATCTAAAAAGATATATTCATCTAAAATGTAAAAGGAGGACAGTTAACGATGTTTAACGTTTTATTAATGCGAAATAAGGTCAAACGCGAAGAGAAATATTAAGATATGGTTAAAAATTTGAGAAAGGGCAAATTTAAACATAAAATACATATATTTGTGTTATAGATAGTTTATCTATATGCTCAGTAAGCACAAAGTGTAAAAGAAATGGGATAGATAATATATTTTACTTCTTTTACGTAAATGAAAGAGCTGCGAGTAAAAGAAGAATAAAAAGTTAACAAGTCTTTTGATTACGGATAAAGAATAAAATCGACAATCTGACACGAGTGCGTGAGAAAAAGAGATTATATATGAAGGGGAAAGGAAAAAGGCGAGAGTAGACAATCAAACGGATTTTGGAGACTCGTCATCCCTACTAAATCCACCCGACGAGCGAAAGGCAGAGTGACGTTGTGCGATTGCGCTCACAGTGGAAGATCCATTTGGATGAGCCAAATTTATCGTCTCGAAAGAAGCTTTGCGGGGAAAAGAGAGAGGAGGGTAAAATCTTTGCTCGAAATCGGCTACTCTCACAATCAGTTCGAATTGCGTGGCAAGTTGCACGTACGACGTATAAACGAACGTAGAATTTCTTGTGAAAACATCATATTCTGAATTTCTCGAAACAAGCTCTTGGACGAATTTGGAAAAAGTAAACGAGATTGCAAGGAAGTTATGGTGAGAAACACTATTTCCTAATGTGATTTTAAAGTAATATAAAATAACAGAATGTTATATGTCATTAATTACTAATGATGTATGGAAAAATTTTAATATAAATATAACATATTATTTCATGCTATTATGTATGCATAATATATGTTATTGTAGAAAACATACTGCGCATGGATAATTAAAATAATAAGTTTAATGGTGACATTTGCATTCCCTTTCACGCTATTTTAATATAGATATGTAAACTCGTATTATCTTTAATATTTATATTTTTTATTCATTTAGGTTCATGCGTGCACGTAAAAATGAGATATTTTAATATATTAGAATACACTAAAAAATATTAAAAGATATTATGATTGAACCTTTAAATTATACGTTTAGATTTATGTTAGATTTATGTCAGACTTACAATACAATTAGTGATTGTATTGTTAAGACAAACGCGACCGCGGAGAAAACTTGAGTCAATTGCAAATGAAAAGTATAAAATTTAATATACACGCACAAAGCTTTAACGTATAGGCATGTTAAAGAGCCCGGATCAGATTAGGATGACGAATAGCCGTTCGCCATGCAACGTTGACGCCTGGATAACGCCGAGGTTGCTTGTAAAGATATAATGCTGCAAAAAACATTGCATCGTAGTTTGCTATTATAAAGAATCATGTTGCAAATTGTCTTAAGAGATAATAAGCCCAAAATGAAGTACAAAAGATAAAGATTCCCCCACATTATTCCAAAATATTTTCACATACTTTTCAATCTTATTTAGCACGTGCATTTTTATAAAAAATTAAGTCGAATAGCCAACATCTTTTCATCGTTGAGAATTATGCATTTCACATATATATTCATTAAAGAATATCACTGATTACCATATCCCAGGAGATACCTTGTGTATATTCATTGCATATTATAAAAACGATCGCAAAGGGTAAGGGACGACCAGTTCTTAAAAAGCAATTAAATTGCTGTGCTCAATATATAAATAATTACAGGCCATCACGGAGGAATTTCGCGCATCGAATCTCTGTCGCTCCATTTGGCGAACCCGCGCTCGTATTAATACAAGTTGCAGCGAACAGTGTTAAAAAACGACGGAATGATTAAATAACGCCTGGGAAAGGTTCATTTGGAACGATGATGGCCTAATAATTGCCAATAAAAAAAAAGAAGGGGCAAAGGGAGGCAGGGGAGGATAAGCATTTGCCCGCTAAAACAAACTAATAACCGGCGACGTCTAGAACCAGCTTGGGTGATCAAAGAGCGTTTAACGTCGTTTGCAGAGGGCGGAATCATCGGCCGATAACAGCTGGTCGTAGGTTCGCTTGGTAATCGCGATAAGCTTATAATTATCCCTAATAGCGCGTAATTTTGTTGTAAGAAAATATGTTGTGCCACCGGTGTACGGAGCTTGCTTTTGAGATATATGAGCGGTTGAGTTAAGTGCACAGTATTCTGTAAAATCGTTTCCTTTCTTACACATTGCATCTCTATGTAACTTTAATTTTTCTCTCATATATATTTTTACAATTATATTTATATATGAATAAATTAATATTCAAGCTATAAACATTATTGTACTGGCTTAATTATATATGTATGTTCAATTCAGTGATGTAACTTTATGTATAAGTCACGCATATTAAATTTGCTTTTGTAATTTTCAAAAAAGAAGTGAATTTTTCTATACTTTTTCTGTACTTATGAGTTAAAGACGAGCTTTCCGTTTGATTGCGAGGAATCATCGGCGAACCGAGGCCATCGGTTGCTCGCAAGGCGTGAACTCAGCAAATTTCCGATAAACCCAATAACGTACAAGCGCTCGCGCTCGCGCCATAACCGGTGTAGCCTTTGGCGATTTGATTGGACTTTAATAAAGCATTCTCTGTCAGTGGCGACGGCGAACATTCCGCGTTGAAAAGTGGGACGCGATCGACGTTATTGATTTCGCGAATACTACCAGGAGCCGGAAAAGCGGCGGGCATTTTGGGCGCAGACGGCGACCGTGATTTACCGTTCGAAGGGAGCGCGAGGAGCGGAATATCGGGAAATCCTATGTCTTGGGAATTAATCGCCCTTTCTCACCCCTTACGTTTACTCTTGACGTTATATACCCTCTTTACCCTTTCTCCATCTTCATTACAATTCCGTGGATTTCCCGCTGGGCTCGGATCCCCGCCAGACCTGGCCGACGCCCTCGCTGGTTTCGCGGCGATCCCGTGAATGCGAATTTGCGAGTTTCATGCGGACGCAAAATGCTCCGCGAGCGACCGCATGTGTGCGATATGTAACTTCAAAAGCTGGATTTACTAGCGAATTAGTACGCCGAAATTCTGATAATTTAGTTGGACGTCGACGGAGAACCCGCGTGGGATTCGACGTGGAATTTCGATTTGGCCATATGTAAATACTGGACGATTCGTGCATTAGAAATTGAAATTTCGTACGGTCGTCGTAACAAAATGTCTCGGTAATAATGATTAATGTAGCGAAAAAGAAAATTGGAATGATACAATTATTAAGTATAGTAATATTTACAATTTTATTTATCTTAAACACAGGAATTTCAATTTAAAGTGAAATAAAGCATAATACTTAATCATTTTTTTAAATATTTTAAATTTATCAAAGAATTAAAATTCTCGTTTAAGATTACCCTCAATATACTTTTAGATCCTATTTCTTCCTAGTGTTTCACGAAAGCTATAACAACAAAAGAAGATCTACTCGACATATTTTCGCAATGAGCCCGTCTATTTTATTGGCCATAGAAGAATAATCCTTGCCCAGTATATTGAACAAAAGCTTGAAAGCCGCTTATTCAACGATGGTAAACGCGAACAACGTTCGATTTCAACGAGAATCTCAGATATGTCCGTCCGACCGACTTCAGGGTTAATTGCTATTTCCTTTCGTCCCGTGTTTAACCCTTTGCCTGGGACAAAACTGGAGAGAGAGGGGGGGAGGGAGGGAGAGTGCACGTTTACCCCAATTTATATGTTGGATGTAAGTCGGCTTGAGCTATTCTGCCTCCCCTGATCTCTCTCAATCGAGTCAACTCCCCTTTCCCCGGTCCTTTGTTCATGCGATCGACGTGTCCACGCCCATTCGATTAAAAGCGTATATACGTGATCGATTCCAATAATTAAATCTCATCATGTCGTATCATCGTGCGTCAGCCGCATTACGATGTGACTTCGCACGCCCGCGGGGCCTTTGGAGAAATAAATCGCGGCGAGAGATCGCGAGCGTGCACAATGCGCGCTCTTTCTCCTTCCCGCACAGAGATATAATGGCGCGATTTTTGCTGTTGATTGAGCCCGAAGTGTTGCAGCATAACTAATTGCGCCGGAACAAAGACCGGTTTTTATTCTTGCGCGAGACGCGATTGCCGTATTATTTCGGCGCGATATCGAGGGTATCCAATTGATGAGCGCTCTGGTATAATGGCTTCACTTTGAAGCTGATTTGCGTATTGAACGGGTATTATGAGTTTCTCCAAAGGAAACGTATCGTACGTGAGCTTTTTTAGCTACGGAAATAGTTAATTTCGTTATACATATAGATTGAGTACATCGATTATTTTAAGAGTCATTAGTTTACTAAGACATGCACGTACAATACTTACTCCCTTTCTTTCGCCACGTAATGTTTTCTTTCTTTGAATCACATAATACGACAATGTTACTCAGCCCTCATTGTCCTTTCAGAGAGAAATTGAAGATAAGTTATATTTCAATCCGGTGGAGCGGTATTGATTTTTAATTTTAATAGGTAGAAAATACGACAGTAAGATAGAGAATACAACATTTTAAATTTTGTACAGATGAGGACGCTTTCCTTTCCTACTTGGCCTTTGTAAGGATTCCTTTAAGTGTTGCTTTAACTATGCAAACTTCGTTAACTTTGAATTATGCAAGTAATTGTGCCCGATGAAAATTGAGTTTTCTTGTTTATACAAATATAAATACAATATCGACACCACGATCTTACATACAGGTTTGGAAACAACATCGAATTTTTAGTGGCAAGGTGACTCCATTAAGGAGGTAGTTTTTTGTTCGCGCCATCACTGAGCGTCTACTGTTTTAGGAGTGTGGTCGCAATACGGGGTACAGAACTTAATAGTTTATGAAAAATACGGATATATTTCTGTTAATGGGCATACGATACAAAGAAAGAAAGATTTGTCCTTTCCTTCTGCTTTCCGGTTTGCCAGCAAGAAATTGAACTTGATAAATTAATATTTGTTTTATACAATTTGAATAGAAATTGAGTGGCGTACCAGTTAATTTAATATTAGATTACTTTTATATTGATTTACGTGCGAGTTACTGCGCGCGATACATCCGCACATAATTTTTTTCAATGAAGCTTTTCATGCCCCCCGATTGAAAAGAAATGTTTAATTACATAATTGTTGAATTCCACGTTATCGACATATAATAACCGATGGTGAGCAGCGGAATAATTTACTTAGGACAAAATGAATATAATTGAGAAATGTTATTGAGAAAAATTGACACAAGATACGAACGCTGGTAGAGAATAACAGAATTAACCTATGCAAATTCACACTACGTACTACGCGCGCGAATACGTTATATTAAATTCCATTGAATTAAATCAACTTTCGTCGGTACATGATGTCGGCGCAGCAGTTTAAATTAAACTGGCGATTGCAGAATTCATTTAGGTCCGCGCACGATTTGCGCCAGAGCGAATCCTGTCTTTCGAAAATTACCTTATCTTCTCTTTAGCATACTGTGCGACTGTTACATCAAGAATTGCATTTCGAAGCAGTCGAGCGAGAATTTTGTGCAAAGTGGCTACCCCGGCGACGTTCACTCTAATATAATGTTCTTCAATGCAGTAAGATTTAAAGCTCAGAGAGTTAGCAAGCTTCTCAGGCGCGTTCGTCGTGCGCGTGAATATTACTTTTATTTTTAACATCTTTTATTCACGTTGCCGATCGCGCACCTACTTCAGCCCTTCGGCGAATACAGGGATTTTCAAGCGGCGGAATAAAATTGAAGAGCATTATCTACCCCACGCGCGCGCAACGACCACTCTTCCTCGGATTTTGAATTCTCCAATCATTCACGAGTCTCGAAGTCGTCCGGAGAGTCTTGAAACGCGAGAACTTAACCGGATAGCACGGTTAAATCTGACGCAATCCCGCACGAAATCCCCGCCGATGAATTGCTCCGTACCGATGTAGGGATTATTGCTTTTCCCTTCCCCCACCCCTTTGTATTCGCGCAGCGCGTCGTCTACTGAAATATCGAACTTGGTCTTTGATCGGGCCCGGTGCCTTAGGGAAATTACTGACTGCGCCAAGAAAATCCGCTCCGTGATCGACGTCCAACAAATTCCGGTTCGATTGTGCAAGATTCCGAACACGTCGCCGCGGTCTTCGTCTGGATTGCGTGTGTACATAAGGAATTATTATCCTTCCACGGGGTTGCTACGGCGGAGCATTTCAGTCTTTTTATCCTCATATTTAAAGATATGTCCGTATAAAGCAATACGTAACAGGCAATTCGTTTAATACCAAAGATTAGCAACAAAGAAACTGCATTTTTTTACAATTTATTTTTCTGCGCGATTATAAACACTTTGAGAATTTGAGAAAATTCTTACCAGACTACTAAAGATTATTGTTTCGACTTCCTGCTAACATGAACCGCGCATTTTAGCAATTGACATGAAAGACAGCGATACGATACTTTCGCCGAAGCAGCGATCACATCCAAAAACGTGGAAAACATGTGACATTCGCTTTTAACAAGTATTTTTTATGGAATTTAATAAAAAAAAAATCCATTTAGCGAATATTTAACGCAACATAGAATTCGCAAATACGTTTAATGATTGTTGATAACGAGATAAAATATCCGGTTTTGCAAAATTTGATTTTTATAACCGGCAATAATTCCAAATCCCAAAAGTCATAATTTTGTTAAATTGATTTGCGATTCCATAATATCAAAAATGTGGACATCAAATTTTGCGAGCGAGAAACTAATATTTGATCACTGGGTCAGTCGAGTCTTCACACTTTTATTTAAAAATAAAACTATATAAATTTTCATATTTCGCGTCCTAAAATGTGTAATATTTCTAATTTAAAAATAGTTTAGAATAAATTTTGAATAAAAATGTCCAAAATTGATTAATAACCTTTGTTATAAAAAATAAAAGTATATCTACCATCAAATTAAAGAAAAATTTGTGAAAGCGTGGATATTTATCAAGATGCATTGATATAACTTTTTTAATCATTATTTCGTCGATTTTAATTTAAATAAATACAAAAATACAGTATCGAATGAGTTTTCTATATATTCAAATATTTCTTTAGAAACGGGAATCTTTTAAGAATAATCGTACCAAACCAAATATATTTATAACTTCGCGGCGATTATTTCCCAATCTTATCAAGATCTTTTACAATAAAGTTAACATAAGTAGGTTACACAAAGTTATTTCTATTACCTTCTCGAATTTTAGACTTAGTCTTTCTACCTATACATATATTATTTTAATATTCCTACTTAGCCGAGTAATTAATATATAACATTTCTATCTAGCCAAATTACTACTATTTAAGTTCCATTTCATATATAAATAAAATTCTATTATTCACATATAGAGAGAATATAATGGGAAATTTCGAGAGAGTTTCTTCACTATCGTCGCGAATTTGTTAAATTCTTATGTGACATTTATTTTTAAGAATTTTCAAGTTTATAAATATATTATAGGTACATAATATATTTATAAGTACACTATCAAGATTGGAAGGTATAAACTATCTATTGTGTCTTTACTAAAATAAGATCAATGTCAGACTCGAGAATCTGCAGCTGATAGGTAGCGCGCGTCTGAAATGCTATGTAAGACGGGAACATATCAATGTCAGATCAAACGCGTGCGCTATCTCTGGTATCGATATAAACGGTGAGTTACAACTTATCCATCGCGCGTAAATCAAGCCGCCGAAGTTCACGGCGTTCAAATTCCACAGGCATACTGCCGCGCGCGTGTATTAGGCCAGACAGTGGAATAAATTCCAAGGTGTAGATCTTACCTGCGTGTTTGGCCCGATCGAAAACGATCCCCGACATCGGCACTAAATCTCTTTGGCAATCACTGAAAGTGGAAAGAGAAAAACTGCTCCGCGCCACGGATTTTCGCGGTTACTGTAGTGCGGAGGTAATTGATGCTCGCCCTCTTACGCGCTGAATTTTTGGTAGGAGCGGCATAAACAATCAATCTTCACGCGAGAACACTGCCTTTATCCTAACATTGCAGGTTTAAATTTTCTCTTCTTGTACAATTTTTCATTCGTTACTTCCTATTTGTATGAATCTTATTAAAAGAGATATGGGCCGGTATTCATAGTCCGTTATTATTTCAAGATCATCTTAAGTAATGCTAATTAAGATGCTACTATAGCTCTCTGATTGGTTTAAGATACATGAAGACTTATACAGTATATACTTAGGATCATCTTAAATAAGAACGGACTGAATTACTGGCTGTTATTACGATGTTTTTCATTAAACACCGATTTAGTCGAATGAAAAATTTTTTTCGATTGACGTAACATATAAAATCCGCGTATTGGCAGCTTGGTTGTTTGTGATTATGACTCGATCATGGGTGTTACTGCGAGACAGGTTTAACTAGGTCCCAGTTGAGTATGGAAACTAGATGTAGGTGATTACATTTACCTCCGCCGGATCCTCCCGCCTCCGTGTTGCATTTGCAAACTGATTCGATATATTGGGAGCCAGTGCGAGATTCGACTTAGGCTGCGATTACGCGGGATGCAGCAGGTAATAGGTACGTGCGGCATGCATAAATAATAGTTGTGCCAGCTCGTGAGATGAATGAAACACAGCTGAGGCGGACGTTCCATTTATGCGGGAAAATTATTGTGATCGCGTGTGAGAAACGTTCTAAAGAAAAAATGCAGTATATCCTTTTTCCTTGTTATAAAACTGTATCGTATTACATCAGAAAAGTCGAATCGACGAATGCTTTTACAGTACTCGGGATAAGTTCTTTTGGGTTAACAAAAACTTGTTTCAGAGAAAATGCAGGTTTTTGCAAATCAAGTTAATCCTTTCAACATGTTGTCACATTTTCGTTTGGATGAATAACATCTGATTAGAGAAACCTATTAAGCCGAGTGATAAATTGTAAATGTGTCCCAAGTATGAAGCGAGTGTTTCCTACGTCTATTATTAATTTTTCATTGTCGCCGCCGCTACAATTCCGCTTCGTTCTTCTCCGTCCGTTACTGTTTTAATTAAGGTCTCGATATTTTATGGATACGTAAACCGACGTACACAGTTTCTCAATTATTTTGCTTCCAAGCACGAGCTATTACGCTCGCGTTTTCAGCTGTTCCATTACTCGGGCAAAAAGAAACCTCACGCACGCATATAAAGCGTCATAAAGAAACATGCTTTTCGTATTCTCTTATATCAAGATTGTGAATAAATAATGAACGGGCAAAATCGAGCTCCTTACGAATACGATTGTCCGCGGTAAGGGAGAAGGTATAACTTCGCGGTATGTGGGTGTCCGACTTTCGCATATAGCAAATGGGAAATCGATCGATGCATGGATTAATCTGAAATCGGTGAATAATAGCGGGGGCGACGGAATAATTTATCGTAAGAATGTAGAATTAAGCTTCCACCTCGACATATATGGATGAGACGCATCGAGTTCGTGTGTAATCAATATTCCGCAATTAATTATTACGTTACCGGGCCATCAGAACGGGTAAGATAATCAATAAGGAATGCATTATAACGTCGGACGAGTCTTGCAGTGTTCATTAACTTTTTATTCCGGACGTCGCTGCAATTTTCCTCCGATCGCTCCCGCCCGCTCGCGCCTCTTATCCTTTTCATTAAAGCCTTCATTTCGCGTAGTGATGTAAATTATTACATTTTTAATTATCCTGTCTAATAAAATCTTCTTTTTACTCTTTTTTCCCCCATTAACGCGAGCATTTTCTCTCGCGAAAGTTGTTCTACGGATTATAAAAACGCAATTCCAGTAGCGACGGTACTATTAAACATGTTATTTCAGAAAAGAATCTGAGTCACGTTTATAAGCGATTTTCTGAAAATAAAATAGACCTTCATTGCGCGTAAGTACATTTGCTTTAAACAAATCTTTGGGAAACTTTGAGTTTGGACAAACGAGTCATCTAATTGCATCATTGTTGCGAAATGATTAATGCAACATTTAAAACTACTTTCGAAAATACGTAATAATCGTAGGCACAAGAATTCAAATGATAAATAATCAAATAATCACATCAATGTAAACATCAAATTATAATAATACGCATTTTTATCGCAGCGATAAACCATCCGATATGTAATTTACATAATTCCTTCGTAATTTATGTACTGCAGATTATATCTGTAGTTTATTCAACTACAGATTAATTTTCAATAAAATAATTTTATATATGCATGTGTGTCCTTTCATAACTGTATCCATCCATTGGCGACTGAAGAAACAATGACACAGATTTCTTTCTGTAATAACATGTGCGATTGTATTAAATCTTAACTCATTTCCTCAATTCTCACGCAAACAATGTTTGTATGCAAGTTTTAGAAGCTCACACGAAACAAGCTGAGCGACAGCAACGAAGGAATTCTTTTCTCTCGAATATTCTTGTTGCCCGGTCGCTTTGGAGACCGGGCACGTTTATCAATCTTCGTAGCAAGTCGCGTCGCACAAACGGACGGAATCGCGGCCGAGCATTGACAAACCCGGGACGCCGTACGTTCATACATTCGTTCGTTACACAAAAGAACACAGAATATCGCGGCCAGCTCATTTTCAAGGATCGTCGACCCCTCTTCGGTCGCGCCGATCATTAATTCTTCACTGTCCGCGTCGCGGTAGTTTTCGTCCGAGATTCTCGCTCTTATTCCGTCGCCCTTTTGATTAAAGTCTTCATATTTTACGAACCTGTCCCGGGCGAAGTCGTGATGGCCGGGTACATGTGTGTTCGGGCCTCGGGCCGGCCGAAACAAATGGAAGGGCCGGCGCGGGGAGAAAGGGCGGCAGACAAGCGGTATCAATGGTAATGGCCGTCCGAGCGGACTTATTTAGGGACGCATACGAAATTATGCGCGCGAGACACAACCGGACTGTGGTAGATATTAAAGAAAAAAGGATGTGCCGCGGCGTGCGGTGGGCCCTGCGTCGCGTTTGACAGATGTCAGGACAAAGTGCGCGGAGAGCGCGCGGCGGGGAAGGTAGGAAGGGTTGCCCGCGATATCGGGCCGTGCGTGTTACATTTAAGTGATTGATGAGCGCGCTCAATGAGAATCACAGCTGGGTCGCGCACATATCTTCCCGCGCGGTCAAGTCTGCCGAGTCTAATCCAATGCTTGGACCTGAAACCTGATGTGTTGGTGTCTAGCTGGCGTAAACGGGCCTTACCGATCGTGGATTTGCTGGAGTCGGCGGCCGTGTAATTTAGATAGGTCTAATTCAAGAGCCCAGCGAACCTACGCGCAATGTCCGACCAAAGTTGAACCGTCCCCCGTTTACGTACGAGTATGTCAAATATTTAACGGGGTGATTGCCTTTATTAAAGTCGTTCCATGAATCACGTATAAAAACTAATTTTTTACTAACGTAATCTTTTTGTAATAAAGAAAATTTAATAATAATCGGCGAGTCTTTTAACAAGAATTCACGAGCGCGCGCTCTCTTGAAAAGAGTTTAATAATATTTTTAATATACCAGAAATTTAATACCATTTAATTTTTTGATTTGATTCGACATTTACGGTTCGAGCCCATCTGCTGTACAATTGAAATGACAAGAGATGATCCACGTCAAAAGAATGTCCCGTTTTATTATTACGTCTATGCTTCGAGTGAATTAATGACTAACAATCAGTGTATAAAAAAAAGATGATGGGCAGTACTTTATCCACTGTCACGCACATTGGCTCCACAACTGTCGGATTTTCCTCATGATCGCACTCACAGTGTCCGATCCCCCTGCCGGCGGCGTAGCCCTGTCATAAACAAACCCCGAAGCGAGAAGATCAATAATGCCCAGGGACATTCTTATGCGCCACGGATTTGGGATAGTTGCGAAAGATCATAAAGCGATTTGGTGTACTGCCGCGACGCCAGTGATTGATCTGCACGCACGATAAACATTGTCCAGCCACGCCGCGAAATGACGTATGCGCGCGTATTAATATCGGTGATGGAGGAACGTGGCCAGCTGCGTAACCATTGCCAGTAGCTTGGACCATTCGCGCAAATGCCGCGGCGCCCGTTTGTCTCCGAGGATGGATTCGCAGTTCAAAATAGTTCAAATAGAGACAACGCGCCTAATCGATCTTTCAGTTGTCTGGCATGTGCATGTAACGAGGCTGCGCGACCGTATTTAATCACTCGTGCAACACAAAATTGCAATGCATCCTCTCGCGATTTCATTTCCACGTAGAACCATGTATAATTGATTTAAAGATTAATCTCTTTTGGGGCAAAAATGTCACCGTCTTTCCGAAAAGCAATCTTTTCTCTTTACACATCCGTTCCACATCGGTTAAATCTATTGGTGTTGGACTAACGTTTTGTACACAAATGTTATATTGTCTGATAAGGAGCTTTTTTACTATTATTCGATCTCAGAAAATGTAAAAGAAATTCAAAATCTTTACAATTATAATAAAAAAAATTATAGTAAAATATATATAGACGGCTGTTATTTTTGCTGTATTTAACAATAATCGCTGTTGCATTTCAATTATTGAAAGTCGTTGAAAATATTCGGAGCGTGCAGCAATGTTTCATCGCATTATTTATTATAAGCAACAACACATCGGTGTGCAGCTTCCATGTACATTTGGTGGAGAACATACGGTGGTTCGTGCCAGTATTATTTTCCGAACGATTGGAGAACGAGACACGGGGAGGAGGAGAGGCAACCGCAGAGTCTGAATGGCGGCAGCTGAAATTTTATTCACGCATAATAATTTGCATTCTGGCTCGCCGGGACAAGAACCCACATTATTAGCAGGTAGAATGGGATTGGCATCGAATTCGGATGCCGAAGAGGGGGACCCGATAACCGAAAGACCGCGAAGAGAGCAAAGAAGAGAGCGAGATTCCATGCGGTTTCTTTGCCTCCGGTGATTCTGTAATTAACTTTTTGTTAGCAGTACTCCTTCCACGTTTCTCGCTTGCTCGGAAGGCATCATGCCGTTATATTCGCGTAAGACGCCATGGAAAATTGTTATCTCCAATTTTTTTTATTAAAAAATATCGCTAGACTCTTGGCAAATATCTGTTAACAAACGCGCTTGGATCAAGCCGTTTAAATAAAATCTCATTGAAATAAATTATTAATTGGAGAGTACGATATATTAGTTTTTCAAATAATTATAAGCCTAATTATACAACATTTTATAATCATCATTATGTATGTTAGTCAAATTTACTTAAGTAGTTGACGAAGAAAATGTTTCGCTGCAATACTTTTATAATGTTTCGTAATTTGAACAACTTTAAGTATAATAAATAAAATTCTATCCCAGAACTAATTACTAGAAATTTATTTGTAATTTTTCTCCCTTGCTCCTGCAAAACTACAAAGCTGCATTAATTGCGATTGTCAAAGAGCACTTGTCGACGATAAAGAAATACTTTTTTATCACTCTAATGCATCGGCTCGTAATAAGCTTTCCAAAACTTTTCAATCGGTTTCAATTACGGCGGAACTGCTAGCCTCGTCTTGACGTTTCTTTTTATCACTCAGCCTTGCTAGGATTAAACTCTTTCGCGCGTCGAGGGAAGACGTGCCCTTTCGCGGTAAGAATAGAGCCCTCTCCCTCCTATCCGTCGCGTTCTCCCCGTCATTTCCGTCAAGGAGACTCGCCCGCGAAATTAAACTCCCGGCAAGTCGGGCGAAAACTCTCATCGCCGTGTTCATCGGAGAACGGCTCAGAAACCGGAGAAAGGCGTCACTCGGGCGCGCGCAATATATATCTTTGATAGAATTTCGGTGCCCGCTCGAGGTTCCCCCGCGAGACGATGCGACAGCGGGATGGCGCTTGTGGTCGCCTAACTCGATACGGACGTTCATTTGGATAATTGAAATAATCATTCCGCTCGTGTTTCACGCGCCGATGCACGCCCGTTCCAGGCCTGATCATAGCAATCGGGATCACGTCGCGGAACAAGACTGCGCGATTCGGAGAATAATTGTTCGCCGGGGTACAAGCTCCATAGATAGGATATAAGGCGTCCCTGTGGGACAGCGCAAATGTCATTATCGTTATCGAAGCAGATTCACTAATGCGCGATTCGCCAAAGTCGCGCCTCGTTGCGCTAATCACTTTTGACTTGCAAGACGGATGGAGCGATCGATCGTTGCTCATCCAGCACGTTTCACGACTTTATGTTTCGTAACAACATTTGCGAGACAGTTGCCGTGAATATTAGTCCACGTAACAGGAGGCAATGTGTAATTGCATTAAATCGATTCGCAAAATATATGAAAGAGAAATAATATTGTTTGCATATTATACAATACATGTAATGGGATTAGATAAAGTATGTTATAAATCTGTAAATAAAATTTAGGAGGTGAAATATTTGTAAAAGCAGCCAGCAAATTCAAACGTCGCGGTTATAATGAAATTCCGTATAAACGTTGATAACCTTTATGTGAGAATAAAAAAATGGTCTCTCTCAAAGGAGATAATCGAATCTGATAACAGTTTTCCTACGGATGGATTGTTGCCAATTTAAACTAACACTATCAAACGGCGATTCGCAACGAGAGGCCGCATTCGACTCAACAATGATCCCGACAACGTTAAACGTTTTATTTACGTTTCCGGGTAGTTTGCATTTCACGGAACGATAAACTCTTCTTTCCGATCGCTGCGGCGCGGAACGGCAGGAGTCGTGGGACAAATACAGGATGATTCGGTTTGGGCGAACAACCGATCGACCGACGACCGATCGGCCGGCCGGTGGGCAAACGCACAGCAACGTTGCAAATGTCGTTATCGTTATCGGACTGATTTTCCGCTGCGGCGCAACGCGGTCCGGCCGCCGCCGCTGCCGCCGTTATGGCTGCGGGTCTCTTCGAATTCACGAAACCGTGGAAACGAGATTATGTTCCAGTTTTCGGCGAGCGGATGCCATATTGAGCATCAAGCGTACAGCTACTATTCTGCCGTGTCGAGTTGCGGCGCAGCAGCGGAAACGCGAACGTAACTCGATAGAGATTCAATCACGCGCGCTCATCATAGCTATCCACTTTTTTAATTGTACGAGCAAGTTAGTCGCTATCGATGCGAAGCAGGGTCGTTAAGGCCGGCGTATCGCGAACAAGAGGGGAACAGATGGGTGGTATCCGGCGTATCCTCTCGGGCCACCCGCGAGACCGTGAAGAACAATGCGATGATGAACTTGACTGAGAGAGATATCACGCGAGATACAGACGGCAATTAGATTTGCATCGAAAAGACACCGACGAGAATTGTTCTTGTAATAATCGCGGCGCTTGACTTAAAGTTGCTCGTTACTGCCGGCCCTCCCGGAGGTAGTTCTTTTGATTTGCGCGACACGGTCGATTTGTGCATCAATGCTTGCGGGTCGCGCGAGAGTAATTGCTGAGAGCTGCATAACTGAGAGCGCATCTGAAAGGCATGATTGCGTTCAACGATGAGTCCTATTGTCGAGATTAATAGAGACGCTGGTGGTAGCTGGCAGTCTGCTCCGATACGTAATTCGCACGACCTTCCCGTTGGACGTCAATGTAAAAAGTATGCAGCAATGTCCGTTAGCAATATTGGCTGCAACGGATCAAAGAACTGTTGTAGTTGGCAAAGTGTCTTTAATCGAGCGCGCTTTCTCTTCTCGCGTTCTTTCCATTGTACGAATAAGAACAATGCTTGACAACTCCTCTATTGCGAGTTTAATAGTATTCAAATTGCCAACAATTATATCTACAATTAATTCATTTACTATTTTCAAGATCTACATTTTTTACTTGGTTATTATTATCTATTCATCTCATTTCTCGTGCAAGAATAGAAATCGTAAAATGATTAAATAAGTGTTAAAAGATCGCGATCCAAAGTGAATATTTGATATCGACAGTCAGATATTTTCAATTTCTCGAAAATTGTTTATCAATCTCTCGTAGATTCACTGATTTTAAAGAAAAAAATTAATTTCGTTTATTACTCGTTCTTAAACACTAGATATTAATTATTACTTGGTATATTTTAAGGCTTAATAATTAAATGTATAGACGTGCGTTTATTTAAACTAGAATCACATTACCCAAGTTGTGGAAATTTCACTGAAATGGAGTAACGAAGAAGAGAGAGAGAGAGAGAGCGAGAGCGGAAGGATTAAACAGGAAGTATCGTGGTGTAATACGCCGGGGCGATGCGTCGCGCATAATTATTCCGCGCGTGCTTTTCACGAGACGGCAAACTTGCCGCGGGCTGCACGTACGCCGTGCTTCGTATTTCATGTTTGTCGGCCGTCAGGCGACGTAATAAATACGCGAACGGACGGAAAACGCGAAAAGCGACGTAGGATTCCTTCTTCCTCGCGCTACCTCGTCGTAATTCCTCCGGCTGTGCGTTTACGCGGCGCCGCGCCGCGCTGTACGTAATCGCGTATTAATTGAACCGCCCGCACCCCCGGGGAAGCACATATAGTGAATCACGCTATACTTGACTCTCGTATTATGTATTACGCAATTCTCTTTCGCTCGCCTTTTGCGCGCCGCCGCAGCCGCTCTCTATAATGAAGCTGATTTATCTCGCGCATTCAACGAAGTGCTCTCCGACGAGTCTCGCTTAAACTTCGGGCTTTGTGCAAACGCTTAAAGGGGATAGAGAGCTTTAATTCATTCCGGCGTGTCGCGGCCTTTCGGTTTGCAGCCCGGTATACGGTAATCCAACATAGCGTTTGTGTTTGCACCACGCTGGCGTATTATTATTGAGATATCCGTTATCTTGCGGTACTTTAAGCTCCGATATCTGTAAAGCTCTCGCGTGCGAAGCACAAACGGCTATCTTCAATGCCTGAAACTTTAAAGGGCCCAAACGACGGTAGGATTAAAGTGCTCCTAGGGTTTACATGAGATGTAGCGCCATTCGTTTTGCTTACTCGGAACAACGTAACGCGTTTATTGATGTTTATTTATTTACGTCTGTTATTACGGAAAATGTTAAGAGACGATAAAAAATAATCTGTGTAAAAATTTCTATGAGGGACGAGATCTTTCAGAGGGAAAATCAATATCCGTATTTAATATGATATTCTCAATGATAAATATCGTTTAATTGGTTAAAAGTTAACTACATGAAAAATTATTAAGGAAAATACGAAACAATCGCATATAGCGTGTATTTTATTTTACAAAAAAATGACGTTGCTGCACCGCGGGACATTCGACGACATTCATTAAGTATTTCATCTTCGCGAGGACGAGGCTTAATACACCCTTCTCGTCGTGGCGCAACGTGCGTCGGATTGTCGCACGCACATATTAATAATAACGTCCAACGGTCATCCGGCGGGGGGTGTCGTTGTGGTTACACGCTCCTCTCCGGACCAAGTTGGCCAGGGCAACCCTATTCCTTCAGAGGGTAACGTAATGTGACGCAACACGACCTAACGCATAACGTTACGCTCTATTCTGTATGTGCAACGAGCCGGAAGATCCATATCTCACCCGCCGGGGGGATAGAAGAGAGCTCTTTGCGACAGCAACGTGCGCGCCTCGCGAAGCCGAGAGGAATCTCCACGAGCGAGAAAGTGCAACAGCGTGCGCGCAACGTGTGTCGGTGCGGCGCGTGACTGCGTGCGAATCGTAGATACGCATGCCACGGCGATGCACAGCGACTCCGGGACAACCGTGCAGCAACCTGAACGGTTCTCTTTATCGTTTCCCATTTTGCTCTCTTTCGCATTTTTCCAACCCCTCTCTTTCTCTATTCCTCGCTACTTCCTCCGCGCGCCTATATGGCGCGAAGATTGCGCTATTTCTTTATAATGCACACATTCGCCGGAGCTATTGCAATCTCGTTCGGTCTCGTTTCCGCGTTATCGGCGAGGAAAAGTATTTTCACGGTTGCGGAGCACCAACGAAAGTACGTGGGAGAATTCTTTCTTTTCTTTCTCCCCTCCTCCTCCTCCTCTCTCTCTCTCTCTCTCTCTCTCTCTTTCTCTCGGAAATCTTCCTCCCAGCCGAAAATCACGCGCAGCCATAAATTTACTGTTAAAACGGAATCGTTCTCCCCCGTTTTAGTTTCTCCTTTGTCTCTGTCTAATGTTTACCGCAGTGGCGTTTGCGGGGAACGAGATAAGGCGCCCCAACACGAATCGACTTTATGAAGTCACATATTTCCGTGAGCGACGGCGGGCCGATACGGCGCTACGCAATGAATTCTGCCTATCAACGACTCGAAGCCTCGTTATACGTGTATTCCGACGCGATGATAGTAAACGGACGATACTGGAAATATGATTTAGAGTGATGCAGATCGCTACGCGTACAAGAACGAAGCCTTTGTAAACGAGAAAAACGGCTGCATCTATTATGAACTTAATTTTGTATGCGTTTTCCAATTTCTTTCATATTAGTAATTGCGAATGCTTATAGAAAATTGTTAAGTATCATTACTTATAAAGATTTATTAGTTTGACATGAATTTCTCATGAATAAACTGTTACTAGCTAATTAATATTTTCTTAAATTGATATGATTAAACAACTTAATTATTCGTTTGACTCGTTAACGTATAGCTATAGTTACAAATCGACCAATATAAATGGTCTGTACGAATCTGGAGAGTAGTTGTGCGTGCGACAAATCAAATTTGGCACCACAAATAATTACATACTTATAATTGGTTACGAATTAAAAAATCGATTTCGATCTCCACCGTGAGATTCTCTTCGGTTGGTAACCTTTATCGGGCCATTCTCTTAAATTATTATTTTCGCTGGGGATTCTCAGTTTATTATAAAAACATCTCCAGTTGCAAAACTGTAATTTATTCTGAAATGGAGAATATTATTTTTCTGTTTTAAACTTTTATAATTAAGATAGCTTATATACATTTTCTACACGTAACATTTTATAATTGAGAGTATCATATTTTTCAAAAAGATTTATCGTAATTATAACTGCGATATAAATTGTAATATAACGCTACATTTAAGGAAAATATGTAGGTATACATTACAATTATCCTAGTTGACTACACAAACAAGACTATTAATGTTATTCATTAGCAATTAGAAATATCTAGAAAATTATAAAAATCTTAATGATATGAAAGAATTATACATTGATTTTTCGAGTTTCAGAAAGATATTTTCATATCATTTATCATCGCGGAATGTTAGTTTCATGAATTGTTGATAGATACAAGTCTCTAGGTAGCGTAGTACAGTTGTCGCGATTTTATTCCGCCGAGATCATTAACCGAGCAAGCGTTTAAACGAAACAAAAAGTAGCGTGCATACACGACAATATCCGGGCGACACGCGCTGGAAATAAATTATTAATCGCGTTCGCAGAAAAAAAATGGCAGCTCCAGGTGGCTGGCTTCGCGCGTGCAGGTGCTGTCGCGATCTGATCGAGGGATGGGATCGAGAGCGTGGAACGAGGTACACGTACCTCGTTCCGCAGCGCGGCACATTATCGTGAGGGATTGACACGGAAGGAAAAATGGACGTGTACATATGTCGGCCAGTGGTATCCGTTTGCTTTACCGGACGCAAAATGTTTTTATTCATAACTCGCCGACGATGCCGTAAGCGGAAATCATACATATTCCGTGTATACTCGCGCGTTGCATCTCCGGGACACTGGACAATGAAAATCCTTACGTCCGGAGGATGGCCATCGGCTACGTCCCGATAAAAATTCAGCACCGACCGGCGCGATGCGCCACGTTGAAATTGCCAGTAAAAAGCGCTTTTCTTCGACCGCTGCCGTTGCCGCTGTAGCGGAGAATGTTTTACATTTCCTGATACCCTGCATTTTCCTAGACAGAAACGTTTCTATCCATTTTGCGAGTTAAATGCGGCGTTTCGTTACCGAACGAAAAAACTTGGCTCGAGCGAAATGTTTTTTTAACATTTTAAGATTGTTCTTCAAAAGCGTCAAAAAATATTCACAAGAAAGAATTCGTATATACAATGCAACTTTATATATATATATATGTGTGTGTGTGTGTATACATTGGTATGATTGAGAGTAATCGTTCCGATATAACAAATTGAATAATCGTTTCTAGAAAAGAAGAAAAGGCAGTGACTTCAGTAGTCGTTATATATATATATACACATATAAAAAGAAAGATGTGTATTGTATAGAAATATTTGATGGACGCTCAGGTTGCTTCGCGATATTTGTCTCGATACGAAGTATAGGTCGGTTTACTCGAGAGCATTGATGTCGATGTCTCAATGCTTGCGACCTGAAACGGGACGAAAAAGAACTGTTCACCATTGCGACAGTAATAACCATTTCATCAAAAAGGAAAAAGCTCAAAGCGGGATACGGTCCCGTCGGAAATACATCGGGGCATGAAGCAAGGAGAAAAGCCTCCGTCCGTGATGGACATTAGTAAACGAACCGGAAATTTTGTGTACTTTCCATCAGTGACCGAACTTAATGCAACGACTGACGTGAATTTAATTGTGGCGACTCCAATTTTCTGGCCATCTTACAATTAGTAGGCGAAAGTGAGTCGTTTGCCACCGATATTGAGTGTAAAGTCGTTAGATAGGAATATGAATCATGTTATAATTAAAAAATCAATCCAGGTATATCCGAATATTAATTTAATTATATAAATATAATTGCGTTTTTACTTTTAAGTCTGATATACTCATGCTTTTATATAGATTTGTAAAAAGAAATCTGTTTAAGCAAAGACATTTGTCTTATTAATAATGCTTAAAAAAGATTACAGAGAAGATATTTAATATTAATAAATTATTGATTTCTAGGTGTTATTTTATATTTTATAATCATATAAAATACAAATCGAAATCAGCTCTTACAAGAATGGAAAATAGTGACCCTAAACCGTAATTATGAACGAACATCTTGCAGACATGCGTTGTCAGTTGTGAGATATGAAGATCCCCGGGGGCTCGCACGCCCTCGTCATCGCGGAATTTCCGAACATCATCGAACCAGGCCAGGGCCTGTCTTTAATTGATGTTTCTCATCTTTTCCCTGCTTTTGTCTAGCCGCGAGATTTATACTCAGCTGGCGAGATGCGGAAAAAGAAAAGCAGCCGTGACGGCAATGCTCAGAATCCCCCTCGCGAGACAAAGAAGGTAAACATTTATATAATTTAGAGAGATATTTCTTTATCGAAGCAGCAGCTGCACCCATATATAAGTCTAACGGATGTTATGAAATAAAAGATTTAGCTTTCAAGGAATAAAGAATAGTAAATTTTTCTGATCTCGCGCAGAATTCACTTCAACTGCATTTTTAAGACTTGTTGCTTTGAAAAATGAATACTCCCTCTCACGCGGTGCCTCATACAGTCTTGTAGTTTTCGTCGACACTTTTCGTTCCGCAGGTTTTTCATGATCCGATTTTCTATTCGTTCAACTTCCCGATCATCGCGCGACGACGCGACATCAGCCATTGTGCTGTCTTCCCGTGTTTTACGGGCATCCATCACCTTCGAATATGCCGGCGAATTCGATTGGATTATACACGCCAGCCGAGCCTTCAAACATTCCGGCCTGGATGCCTCGTTAATTTTACATTATCGCTAAGTAACGCCGATCCCGCTTATTGGAATAAAGGACGAAGCGCCGGCGCACCACACGAAAGGTGGGACGAGAGACGGCTCTGCTAATGAATAGCGCGTTAAGTACAAGCCGATTGTTCCCGATATATCACCATTAAGTTTCGGGGATCGTCCGCTGAAAAATCGACCGACAGCAAATCTGGCCGGCGCGAGTGCGGGATAGAGCCAGCTCTATATTACCACGATTAAGGCTATAAATAATCGTACGCTCGGTTAACGCGTTTTATCGCAGCCGGCTTCTCCACGATCCCGATTTCTATCCGGGAACTTCTTCGGCCTTTCGACGGGCTTTTACTGACATTAATTCGACGCCACGTATCCTCGTGGTTCCTCGCGATTACCACGTGTCCGATGCATTCCGGAATTATCCCCGACGCGTGATTCATTGCGTGTTACGTGCCGACTCTGTAATTACATCAGATTTGTACTCGTCATAGAAACGACACGTGGCTTTTGAGTACTAAGTAAATACAGTTAATATGAGTGATCTCCCGATTTTTGCCGGCGATGGAAGAATAAATATACGTTCAACAAATAAGAAAATGTGTGCTTTGGCTTATATTTATAGGTACCTATACTTTTTACGAAATTATGATATTAAAAGAAAAATCAGTGACCCCCTGCGGCTATATGCATATATTTATTTATGGTATTTATCCGCGTGTGTGCGCGCGAAAGCATAAAAATATAAAAACATGAAAATATAAAAATATAAAAATATAAAAATGCAAAAATATCAAAGGTTTCAGTTCACTTTGCATCTTTTTTTACTGACTAAAAAGCTTAATTAATTAACCAATTCAATCTTTCCCATCCATTGAAAAGGACCCAGAGCAAAATATAATTGACATTCGTTTCTTTGTAATTTCATATGCTGAGAGAGAGGAGAATGTTATTACAAATAATTATTGTACTTATATTTATTCTTCTCTCGAACTATTTCCATTCACGTCTTTGCATAAAACGCGACAAAATTTACCTATTTGATGCATTTGGTAAATATATCTTCATACAAAACGTTTGCTAAAAGAATTTAAAAAATGAACATTTACTAGTAACTAAGAGCATTTTCATAAAAACTGTTAAATAACTTATGCGTTCTAATCGCGCCGTTGTCTGTTCAAACGCATCCACGTTCGATATTCCGTGCAGCCTGCCATTTTCTGCCTTCGCTCTAAAAGCTTGCCCACTTGACAGATCTCCAAAAGAGCCGGTTCACTTTGAGAGTAACCACTTAGCCGAAGACTCTCCCAATATGCACATCAAAGAAACGCTAAATTGGTTAGAAGTTATGGCACCTAAAGCGCGAGCTGTCGTGCATATGAATTACCGATTCGTCCTCTACTTAAAACAAAAAATAAAATGCGACAAATTACGAAAACTCCGAAGAAGCTTATTATTTGCTCCAAGGAAACTTAGGAAAAATTCATCTCTCGTATACATTTGACAATACACAATAAATATTATAAAAGTGATTATTTAAACAAATTAATTGAATTATAGAAATATTCTTATATAATTTTTTGCTCTCCTAAAAACCATGCTGCCATGAAGAATCGATCAAATGCCATAAATATATTGTATTTCGTGGTCATTGAATATTGTATCGTAATCATACCGTGTTAAAGCGCTTTGACACGGTAACATGCATGATAAAAATATATTTTATAACGGAAACCAATAAAGGAGACGTAAAAATATATTTCGGAATAGAATGCGCAAACTGTGAGTCGAGGGAAATACGAGGCATCATCGCGCACGATTCTTCTCTGCGCGCCGCGAATATCAGTGTTTTACGAATTCAGAGAAGCATATGCCGTCGAGTGAATTCTTCAGATGCCCGTCATCGCATCGATTCGTTTTCGAACGGGTTGTATCGAGAAACGCGACACACAAGTGGGTCGACACCGGACGTGTGGAGGAGACCGGAATAGTTCCCGCGAGTACGTGGCTAGAAACGCTTGAATTATCTCTTTCGCGAGAGTGGCGTCCGTATACTGGCGCACACATTCCACAGCGCAGGTTCTGCGACGGCTATTCTATTAACCGCAAGCCCGTCCGGATGCCTTTACCATCAATTTCAGATTTGCCGAATTCAATTCACCCCTGCGACTCTGTGTGTATGTGTGTTCCCCGAACGATTTTCGCACCCCCTTTCCAGCATTCTTTCCTTTCCCGCCCCGCCCTCCTGTCACACTGTCGAGGGTGCCCCTCGCTATTCCTAGCTTTCGTCTATTCGAAGACGTAGCCTTGAGACACGTGGCTCAGTTTGTATAAGGGAATCTCATAAAGAGAGATTTACCAAAAGGGTTTACGTTTTCAGGTCTACGATCGCACTGTGTAATATTTTTTATTACTTGTTCCATTGTTGACAGCAATATATCGCAATCATTAAGTGAATGAAATTGATTTTCAGTGTGTAATTATAAGATTAAATTGTCACGATGATTTTGATAATTTAGCGCGTATTTTCACATTTAATCAGATCTTTAAAAGCTAATTAATGCTAGCATTGACTTTTTATTATGCATAAATAGAAAGTAATAAAATTTCCTGCTTCATTAAGTTATTTTAATTTACCGCAGGCTTTTATGCACAAAGTTGACATCAATGAGAGGTACATTATTAAATCAGTGGTTATTTACATTATCACGGTCCGCTAATAATATTTAAATGAAACTGTTATAAAACATATATCGCTGAATGAGATATTTTTCTGCAATATAAAGTATCATTTGATACTGTTTACAAGTTAGAATTCATTTAACTAAAGTTTTTTTAACGAGAAAACGTAATTTTATATATTTGTAATAAATTCTTTATTTATTATAATTATTTTTAATAAGCAACTTGGTTGTTTATTGTAAATTTCCCCGTACTTTTGCTACAAAAAGTTGTTCTAAACGATTATTAAGGAGAAAGAAAAACAAAATCCACCGGTATTTATTTTCGAATCTCAAAACTTTCTCTCTCTCTTTTCGGAGTCAACATTGGCCCTACGGCAGTAAGATTACAGTTTCTTCAACCCGATGTATTTCCGGTCAAACCTTCGTAGAGACGCTCGAGGCTACGCTACTGTCGCATTCGTATTTCCTTCGTTTCTTCGGCGTGTGAGAGTTGGTTGTTTGCTTTGTCATTACTTGCTTCGTCAGTTTCGCCTCCGGCAAGTTTTCTCGCGCTAGACAATTTCGGGAGACACGAAAGACATCTTCGTTCCTTACAATCGCCGCGGCATTTTACTCATGTTCGTACACGGCGGTTCGTGACTCCATGATCTTAAACGTGGAATAAATTGAAATGCGCACATGTATTTTGTGCAGTATTTTCAGAAAAATCAGTAGAAAAGCAACTTTTTAGAAAAAAAATCAAAGCCATTGTCGCTCCTATAATATTTTATAATATTCTTACTTTACGATATCTTATGATATTCACCTACTGAGATAGTACCAAATGATATTTGCCTATTACTTCTCGCGTTTTGATTTAGGAAAGGGGAGGGGGAGAAATTTTTAATTATAAAAATTAATTTCCTAATTTTGTTTCGAAATCACTTTATACGTAGAGTTTTTAAAGCACGCGTTTATCTTTAGATAGATGAGAACCCGCCGCTCTGTTCTTAAAGTAGTTGAGAAAAGGGAGCCGATACATCGAAGGGTCAAAAGTGTTCGAGTAGATCGCACTGGGGAAATTAGGGCGGCGAAAGTTGTGGGTAGCTGTGCTGTGGGACGCGACACTCCGCAATCTTTCTTCGAGTGCAACAAGACGTAAAGGATAGGGTTGGAGAAAGGGCTGGAGAAACAGATACGTGATCGGTCGCTGACGTCGAGGCACGACCGCGTTCTCGTTGCGAGATTCTTAGCGTGTCTCGTGCATTTGCATTTTTCACGCTTTCACGAGCGGATGAATGTTTGATACCATTACAGTAGAATTTTTTCACGTGATAACGCACATAACGAGTTTTAATATTTTTTTCTCCATCAATGGGACTGTTCATGCTGACACTTGATACTATTGGGATTCATTCGGACCGGCGCGAAAATGCCGCGCGCATATTTTTCTTTGATTGCGTTATCTTTTGTGAAACGTATCACACATCAAAATATCGCGTTGTTACTTTTATGTGAATGTTAAAACAATATCAAAGTGCAAAAAATTAAACGCGCTGTGTCATCAAAAATATACTGTCTATCATTAATAAATACATTCTTTTATGATGAGAAAAGTGTTTGCACGTAGTTTTGATCGTTCTTATGATCCCTGTCTTTTTCATTGAAACTTAATGGACTTTTTTATTACGTGCAGTCAGCGGTTCGAAAAATTACACGATACGTAAGATATCCTTTTATCATTGTTGTTATGGCATATAGAGAAGGCTTTTAACCTCAACTTGTATATTTTTTGATAGTGATGTAATACGTATGAAGAGAGAATAAACCACGGATTAAGCTTCGCGGCGAGATGTACTTTTCGTGTAGTTTCGCGATCGATAGCGCTATATATGTTCACATATACCTTGAAAATATCCGCGGTAAATATGCTGATATTTCCGTAGTTTAAGCCCATAGATGAATAATCAAGGATAATGGTATCTGCGCTCACAATTTCATCGTTAATATTGTTTTTGCGAATTTACATTATGAAAATGCGGCGACGTAATCGGGATTCGAAACATGGATATTTTCAACAAGTTTAAAAATGTTTACCCTCCTATTTCGCGTCGCGTTTAAAACTGCGCCGCGTTGCACTTTTTCATCGTGAAAATTACGTGTTAGTTCACGTTCAATTATTCGCCAGCTTACGTCGAGCGTTTTAGCAGTAAGTACACAACTAAGTTTTCCAGAGGGACGGGAAGTTTCAACAGCTTCTACGCTGTCACAGTGCTTTACTTCCAAACGGCACTTGAAAAATTATGTTAAGTTTATGTCGCGAAATATCCTCGAACACGACGTCATTTCCTAAGGACCTCTCGAAACCACGTGCCTCCAGTGCGAACATGCGCCCCTGCTCCTTTAAAATCACATTTTTTCCCCCCACTGATAATTCTTCACAAATTAAACGCCAGAATAAATAGAAATAACGGAATTGAGAACATTTGTTTCGTAGCTCTAATCTGTCACGAGATTTCTATAAAGATACTCGCTACAGTTTCACGACTGCACACTCGAGGAAATTTTGTCGATCCTCCGATTTTAGTTTCCGTCGTAAGCACCGTAAAGAGGTCCGTATATTCCCGTGTTTTATAAGGAAGCCTCTCCGTTATCGTGGCAATATCGCGGGTTCGTTCACGCAGCTTTGGATCTTATTACAGTAAGCCACGTGGAAAAATACATGCCACATGCTTCCTCCGAGTTATACGCAAGCGTGACTCCGTCGATCGGAATACTTACAACACGATAAGTATATTTCTCGATGCGGCCCAACCGGTCGGCATATATTTCCCGTGCCTACGTGTTCCGCGCGCGGTACTCGGGCCGGTGTCGCATGAGAAACTAGTCTCGCTCACGGTTCTTTTTTGTCTTCTCTCCCTTACCTGAGAAACCCTGGACGATTATCGGTCACGATAAAGCCACTCCGCGGCGCGAACATCGATAGCGACCATCTCGTAGTTCTCTCCGTCGCGGTTACACTAGGATTCATCCATATTCATGTACGGAAAACGCTCTCACGTATGCGTACACGCCACGGCAGCCCTGTTAAACGCTTAATCAGTGTAAAGTAAGCTTTTTAATGACGCGCGTAATTTCACGGCAAGGGCCATCTCTCGCATTCGGCGCGGTGTTTATCTTTTTCCCGTAAAAGGTACGTAAATGAGCGCCGCCGCGGCACTAAATTATGTCTTAATTCCGAGCGCGACGGGCTCGTTCCTGGTCAAATCGCCGGACTGTTTATGGGCCTTACTTTACGGTGGTTTCGCCTGGGTCCCCCGCACATATCGTTACATTGAGGCGCTAAGTGCTCGAGTCGCGTCGTATTTTATTACGGATATCACATCCTTCGACCAGCCGCCTTAAAAGCCACCGCGCGTGTGACTTTCGGTTCGATAGAGACGGTAGACGGTAGAATAGAGAGGCATGCGAGATAAAAAGAATGTCGTCCCCGTGTTGGAAGCAGAGACGACTAACCCTTTCACTACAAAGAGGTATAATTCTATTACGGTGCACGCAATCATTTTACCACTGCATATTTTAATTTTGGTTAAATTTCGACTAGTTTCACTGTTGCTTCATGTATTATTTTTGTATTTATGTCGCCAACAGAAATAATAGAAAAAACTAAATTGTAACAATCGCAGAATGAATACAAAAAAATTCGCAAATTACGCTTCGTGCTCTTGCGCAAAAGTTATTACAGCAAAATTGTAATTGTAAAAATGATTAAATGCATGTGTTGTATGAATAAGGACCATTAAACGTTTTTTGCAAAAATACATGTAAAATATATAGAAAACTATCAAAATAGTTTTAAAAAATGCAACAGTAATCTGTAAATTGTACACATAAATCACGCTTGTAAAAGCTGAACCTGACATTACCAATTAAAGCTAGAAGCATTAACATTTTTACTAATTGCGTGAGAGAAGTTACAGATATACCCGAAACTTTACATACAAAAGGCGGCAAAATAATAAAGCTAAATGAAGCCTCTTAGCGCAGCGAAATTGAAATTAGTATCTCAATGAGATGACAAAATTTGTTATAGCGACGCGACCTGTTATTAGAATGACAAAGATCCGCGAGTATATTTACGGTCATAAAACTGTCCGGTTGTTGGGAGTAGTTTTGGGCACTTCCGCCGTGTTCAGCATGAATTTTGCATATTTAACCGGCCAGCTCAGTAACAGACAACTGTTGCCGCGGGCTACAGCGCCTGTCGAGGTTGAATATCCAATATTCCAACAGCGTAATATTAAATTACGCGATAGGACTGGATGCGGAATGAAATTTTCTTGACTTTCGCATAGCAATCGGGTAATACCACCGGCTAAATAGCAGCCGCATAAGAAAGCTTGTCTCTTAAGCCAATTTAAACCGTTGACATTGCACCCGACAGTTTCTAGTTTCCGAGTCGCGGAACAAGATACTGATAAAACTTTCGGCTGACGTTTTAATTCGATTTGTCAATTAAGTTGCGTTAATAAAAGAGGAAATCAACTGTATGTGGCGAATCCAATTTTTTCCCCGTTTGACTTTGTGCACCATCATATTCTTTGCTCAACTGTATTACGAATTATTGTATTACAAGACTATAACTTAAGACAATACTAAAATAATAAATAAATACGAATGCTAAAATAGCAAATTAAAATTATTACCGGTGCGCTAGTATTATTGGCGACACCAGTTGGCCACTTTCCGATTTTTTCAAATATATTCTCTTACGTTGTCGGTTAGCGTCCCGTAATGAAGTCGTCGAAAGAAGAGGAGCCACGTAACTTGCGATAATCTCAGCGGCGCGCAAGCTCATTTGAATAATTAATGCAAAACGCTTCCTAAATAACCTGTGGGGGATCGTCTGATGCACCTGCACCTGGTTGCGCGCCCGTATGGAAATCCTCGCGTAAAAATTGCCGCGATTCGGACGATATAGTTTAAAGTGGCGCGCTAGAAAAGTTTATTGAATTTGTCGGGGAAAAGCTCGGGGCACAATTTCAAGTCTAGCGAATTAATTCAGATGAAAAAGCTAGTTCGGCAAACACACGTTTTGCAATATAATTTATAAATTAATTTATGTGTGATTACTCAAGAAAAAGTTTAAAAATATCAATATATAAGTGAAATGGGAAAAGCAAGCTTCAAATTACTCCAATATAACGGATATTATATTACGCATTCCAAAAACAATCGTGAATAATGAGATTAATGAAAAACTTTCCACATGAAATTTTTATATCGATACTGTCATTTCGCGCTTACCATTTTCGTCATATAAATCTGTGTGTGTTACAAATTAGTATATGATTTTCCCGGTGATTTAGTTTGGTGTATCCTTACAAAACATCTCACTCTTTCGTATCTTATCTTTGATCTTATCTGAGTAATGTATTCTCTGGTAATGAATAAATAATTGCATCACACAGTTCAGTTTTACATAATTACATTAAAAGATGGCATTGCCAGGTAAAAAATGATGTTAAAAGGCTTTTTCCTATTCTTATTTCTCCGGAGGCACCGGTCGTAATGAGCTTTTACTGCATGAATGGAGAAGCAAGATGGACCTTTCGCCGAGTATACACTGTAGGTGCCAGACGTGAAATTAGTCCGCATTTATATTCTTATTTGCATACAATAGAATCAGACACCGTAATAATTGTTCTTTTATCCCCAACACTTTATCTCCACACTTATCTCCACCCTAACCAGGAGCTCTACCATATTCTCGTAAGGGTCGACCAAATATATACGCCAGTATAATAGCGTAATTATATCAATTTTAGCAATTGTCTGGTAGAGCTAATTGGACCGGGACGGGTTAAAAATGTCTGATTCCGTTATAATTAAACGTGAGAGAAACATAAATACGGCGTAAATAATAGCGAGCAACGCACAGAATAATCGTGAGATATTTCTGTTCCCACTGGCTGGTTCATTAGTGCGAGCTTAAGAGAGGTACGATCTATACGGAGTGACTGCAGCTGCTAAATCGATCAACTTCAAAGTTTCTGCTATGAGGCTGACTGGCAGACGGGCATGACCCTCGACTGCTCTCGCGTGTCACTGTCTGTCGAACCCTAATTCCTCTCTCGAAACGACACCGGGAAAAACATAAACACGTGTTTTCGAGTGACACGTTCTACCAGACGTGAGCTTGAGATTTTGTCATCGTTGACTTAAAGTCCAACATCAGCCTTTCTTCATTATGAGATTAAATATTGAAAATACTGAAAAGTGGATAAACACACAAGTGTAAAATATTCACAAGTACCTTCTTTTAATAAGTACATTCAGTTGTACTTTTCAGCTATTTCTTATAATGAATTATTAATAATATATAAATAACAAATTTTCGGTAGAGTGACAAGAAATTGGTGCTCATTTATTATGACAATTCATAATTTATCAAGTTTCTTTCATTTCAGGTTGGCACGTAAATATTTTACACTCTTCCCAAAAGACACGTATGTTTATTAAGAAATTAGTTCGTAAAAGTTGTCGGATGCAACCAATGTTTTTCCTATTTTTTCACGTCGCTTGTGAAAAATAAATGCTGCCTCGGGATTTAAAAAATTCGCCCCAAATTGACCAATCGATCCACAACAGAAAGCGCGGATAACCTGGAGCGGCCCAGGGTTTACGAATTCGACTGTTTATAATGCAGTGCCCATTCGCGTCGTTACGGTTCCGGTCCAGCGCGAAGCGGATTTGCCGCCGGGTGGTGTACTGTGCGCCGATAGTAATTGCGCCAAACAAAGCCTTTGATGTCTTTCCTGACGCTGGATTTTAAAGGCTGTCTCGAAGTGCGCGCATTCCGCCAGCAGACCGCAGCAGAGTGCAATGGTCAGAGGTAGAATGGAGCATTCTGGGTTTGCTTTGAGCGCGAGCACACACTCGAGCTGTTTGGTTCCCAGTCGTAATAACTAATATGCGAGTATGTTGCCGCTGACACCAACTAAATGCGAAATATACGATTTGCGGTAATTCCCGCCGAATACGAGCCAACTTAACCGCCGCTGACACATTGAATTACTTCGTTGACGTTATGCTTACGTTATGTTAAGCAAGTTTTTAATCGGGAGCTTGCACAGTAAATTGCGTGTTTCTTAAACGCGGTTGCAACTATCTCCACCAGCAGTATATATGATCGCGTAAGTAAAAGTATTTTCACCAATAATAGATCTTACAATTAATTGTTTAGAAATCTAAATGTAATTAGTAGAGTTTGAAATTAAATACTTTTTTAAATGTTTAGTGTAATAATATACCGCATATACTTAAAATTAGGAAATTATTCTTCATCATTTTTATCTTTATTAATCTTATTCGATATATCTCATACGTTTTTCCCGCAACACATTATTGTTTGTTATTCATTCCTACGCTTTTAAAACTTTAATTATTCACTTAACTGTCCATAATTGCCATGTACCATTGCAATTGTAAAATTTGCAATTTATATGCGGTTAATTGCGTGTTATAGAAAGCTATTATAAAATAGTTTGATGAAATCGCAAATGCTTATAACTGGATTCAGAGCCGATCATGAAATATTAATCACTCATTTCGTTATTAATTATTATATACGTATAACGGTGCCTTCAATTTTCAATGATCAGGTATACGTATATGTATAAATTTTATTATTCAATCCGTTGCAAAAGTTTGACCGTATAAAGGCAATCGTGCATTATAAATAATTGAAATAATCATATCATGTTACATTAAAGACGAGAGACTTTTGATAATATTAATTTGAAAATAGATAATGTTATTTTTACCACTCATATATATTGTATGTAATCCTTTAATAGCAATACTAAAAATTGCACATTTTTTAGTAAAAACGGCACCAAGTGTAACAAGCTGGCCCATTAAATTTTTATTTGGGACACAAACGGGGACACATTGAAAAGTAACTTCAAATATTTGTACGAAAAGGCGTGCAAGCTTTCCCCTACAAATCCCTATTTTCCCGACGACGCTTGAATCTTCCGTATTTGCGATCGCGGATGTTTCTTCGTAGGAAGCGTAAGGTAAATTTGACGATTTCATTAACCGATACTTGTGATTTCATTGTACCCATTGTCTGAGTAAGTTAAGTCAGTTGTCCGGAAGTCGGACCTTCCTCTCTTATCTCTCGCACATTAATCACACGTCTTCTCGACCCGAGCCGCTCTTTCAAATAGGTAGCTACTTGTCGACGTGTCAGCAGCTCAAAGATATAAACGATCACTTCTTGGGTATGATGAATGACATCCCCATATGGACGAATGAATCGACAGATAACAACAATGTAACGGTTCTATTAACTCCCGCGCAACCGCGCCTTAGGAAGGACATAATCCTATTAATAAACCCATTGAATTAAAGCACATAACATTCATGAAAATTAATTGTATGTTTCGATGGCAATTTCGTTTCGCTACAACTACGCTGCAACATTAATTCGTCAAACGTCTAAGAAAAAAGAAAAATAAAGATGTCATAAGTTACTATAATGGTTATTGTCAGAGGAAAATATCGAAAATACGCAAAGTAAACTATAAACAAAGTATTGAAACGATAAGATGTAACCGCAACGTACAACTCTCTGGTATAGATTTATATTTGCGTTGTTAAGTCAAAGAAAATCCAGAGAGTAAGTGTCCAAGAGAATTTTTGAATAATGAACTTATTCGAGAGAGAAAATGGCATTCCGTCGCGATTTTGAATAATATAACTTTATTAGGAGGTCAGGCGTGTCGTCGGTGGAGCTCTGAAAATGTTCATGCAGGCATTTCAAATGGTCTCAATTATGCTAGACACGTTTCAGTCTTTAGGAGGAGTCCTTACCCGGCGGTGTGACAGTAGTTTCTCTCATCGCGCATGAATAGAGAACGACCGTGAAAGCGCCATTGAAATTACAGGAAGGTAACTTCCAACTCAAATAGTTAAAGGCTTTAACGAGTTACAATTAGCAGGGGGACTGCGCTGTTTGTCCTATAATGGAATTTGCTAATGATAATTCAATATCGCGCTAGCTCCTTTCCGCGTATTAACGGACGAAGAGGTCGCCGTTGAATCCCGGCGCGCTGGCAAGCTTAAAACATTTTGTTCTCGGAATCCCGGAGGAAATAACGTATCTGAGATTAGTTAGAAAAGAAACGTGGATCCAGAGAGGTAAATTTTCACAAGTAATTTTTACCTCTGACAAGTAGAAACAAATTTCTCCTTTTTCCCTCTTATCCTTCTTCTTTCTTTTACAGCATATATCAATATTATTAATATTCAAGGGAGTAATATTCCTCAGTGAAAAATTTATTGCATTCGGATTTTTATACTTGTACGTTTTATACAAATGTGATGTAAGAAAGGTACTTATTTCATATTTGTAATTTATGTAAAAAATAAAAATACATTATTTCAACACTGATCTTAAAGTGATTTTGAGAAGATTATTGTTTGCGCGAAAGCGAATAAATTAAATAGCAAGTAATATCCGAGTCATTACACAGTCTCGTCTAATAGTACGAGAGAATCGCATCTTTCTTACTCCTCCATCTACTGCCTCATTACATTTGTGACGACATTCACACATCCTCTCGCCTTCAAATATTTTCCTAACGTTTCTCTATTCTCTGTTACAAATATCATCACATCTTCGTCATATCTCAATTAAATATTTTTTAACTATTAAATATTTCTCCAAGAGATATAAATATGTTCTAGATAAATTTTTTTAATAAGAATAATTAAATTTTACGACAAAGTTAAAAATTAAAGGAATATTTAAGAATTGTTAATGTCAGAAATAGAGACGAAATCTTTGTTCTACATTCGGTAGAACATTGCAAATAAAAATTCCATATCCTCATCGTTAATATTAATGCATTCTAGCCATTGTAAGAAGAAAAAATCGCTTGTTCAGGAAACACGATGCGAAAAACTTTTGTACGATACTTTATAGTGATTACCTATCGAACATTTCCCCATGCTATCATCACTAAACTTGTTAGCCTTAAAATCTCCGACGTGAGAGGCTCGTCAATAAACGCTCGGCTCGTTCGATCTCTTTGGAAATCAGGGGACGACTTCGTTCCGTTATCTCAACCCCGTAATGCCTAAGGCTACGTCATATACAAGCTCTTCATTACGATCGAACTCTTGCAAGCGTACAGAATGTTAGAAATTTCCAAGGGCCATAGATACGAAATAGAACCGAATATCCTGCACGATTATCACGAGTTATTTTGGTTTTTAATTATAACATTGCAAGGCAATTAAAATTGAAAATAATAAGATGATTAAAAATTATGAGTGATTAGGTACTTCAAGTCTGCAAGTCTTAAAACTACGTAAAGACAGAAAACACACAGTTGAGCAATTAGCAAAATCAATATGATATAACTGCAATCCGCTTAGTTTTGTAAACAAAGTCATAAAGTAATATTGTAGCCGTAAAATACTTGTAGAGTGCATTTCATCGTCGTATTAAATATCTCCTTCAATGTACGGATGACAGCGTGTAAACGCGTAATATAACCGGAGTAGGTAATACGTTTCCGGGTGACCCCATAGATTTTCCGGCGTTCGCGGTCGAACGGGGAACACGGTAAACGTAGAGAACATATTAAGACGCGCTGGCCGACGTGGTAGAACGAGGACAAGAATCTTCGGTGGCTCGGAGCTCAAAGCTCCTCTGGTATGGGAGGCGGGTAGGTGGAACTGAACGGCTCTACTGGGCCCGACGTACCTACGGGTCCGTCTGTCCCGGTCGTGTACCTCCGCGAGGCAAGGTAGTCGAGGAAGTTGAAGGTGGGCGTTAGGCGTTAAGATGATATATGTTATTCGCTTAATTAAGCGCTTGTCCGCGCAGAACGTCCGAGCTTACACGGGAAGAGCAAACTTGCGCCCGAGCGACGCGAGGAGGTGGGAACGAGTTGTGGAAGCGTGCACGGTAGCTCGCAAGGGTCGAACAGAAGCAACACGGAGTAGAACAGGGTATTCGCCTTTTTTTGCATCGTACCACAACGCATTAGCGGAACATGACGGGCCTTCGTTCGCGAGTAGTAATACGTTGTCCCGGAAATACCGATCTTAATTGTGCCAAGGCTGACGATAACGAGAGATATCTGGAGACATTTTTGCATAGCTCGTTTTTTAGCCTCGATACAAGATATTTATTGCAAATTATATGTACACAATTATATGTACGACTGCAGGATTTTATTTGCCGACAATTGTTTTCCGATCATGCTACTTAAAATACTTTTCGTTATTCTTAATTAATTAGCAGTGACAACCTTTCGGTTTCAAAGTATTTATTAAACTTTTATTCATATCCACGAAATTCTCTCGATCATTGAACTAAACGTCCGGTATATGTCCAATTTCTTGATAGCGTTATTGATCAGCCGACATGCGTGAGTAGAGCAGATTGAGGGCGACAGGCAAGTGCATCGAGTGAATATACAATGTATTCACAAGATTGCAACGGTTCTTGAGGGAGGCGTTTAAATAAGATTTCTGTATATTATGACATAGTCAGTTGGTAAAGGGGAATGCAAAATGAGGACGAGTATTATGGTAGCAAACCGTGCACGCTGCTCTCTCATATAAGAAGATAGTGGAGAGACGTAAGTTCATGAGATTACCGCGCAGTAATATTCTTCTATGAGAAGGCCGAAGAGAACGGGAGATAAGATGAGCGTTATAATATATTCCTTGTTTAATTAAGCGCGTAATCAAAATCCGTAGTAATAAAATTTGTGCTAAAGCTGTATTACGTGATGTCTCATCTTTTTACAACGGATTGTTTAAATCAATCAAATCTACTTTTAATATTTGAAATTTTTAACATCTATTATACAAAGTCAAAGATTTGACAAAAGCCATGCAAATGCTTTATTGCGTCTGAAAATACAGATCGGATACATATCTAATAAAATAATTATTTTTGCTAGAGTCAAGATTAGACGGTTTGTAATTTCTTGTTTTCGCACAAAATTAGTTGAGATGTTTATGATTATTAATTATTAGCTATCCGATGATGCGGCTTAAGCTGCATTGCGGACGAAAGAGAATTGAGAATGAGTACCGAGCTCTTGATGGAAAACCAGAAAGGCAGTTGTATAAATGAAAAGTGAATAAATTGACCGACATAAGTTAAAATACTTGACTTTGTTCGGATCTATTAAATTCTGAATATGCTCCTAATGCAGTTACAGAGTTCTTTGTACATCATTTAGCAGACGACTTTACTATAAAACATTTCTATGGAAATTCTTTCTATGTAAAGCGATATCTTGTGAACGTTAAAGAAGATATATAGTTAAGTAAAATGTAATAATTAAAGATAAGTTACTATTCACAAGTTCCACTAAAGTTTTACTAATAGAATATTCTAAATAGTTTTCTATTTATATTATTTATATTATTTGTGCATGTGTGAAAGTGATTATCGAATTTCTATTAATATCTATTAGTTAATAATATTCTCTTTGTATCAATTCTAATTTAGATTCTATTAATTTTAGCTTATCCATGTTTAAATATCGTACGCTTTACATTCATTAATTTTGTCATTGTGCAATAATAAAAAAATTTGAACTAAATGTGCGATTAATGCGAAGAAATATATAAGTATGTACGAAAATATGTATAGAAAATGTGAAAATAAAATTACACGATGATATTTTTATGACTTTCTAATTTCCTCGAACAATAGCGCACATTCTAATTATAAACAGCTTTAAAAATAATTCTTCAATGAATACAATACATAATTAACCAATAAATATCCTATTCTATTCTATTACTGTATGAACAAACTAAAATGCTTATTTGATTTGAAGATTAATTTGAAATTAGAGACCAAGTGCTTATTGCTATATTTTTTGTACGTAAAAAGAATTAAGCTATAAATTGTGTCCCCCTAGCAAACGAAGGAAAATAAATTAACTAAGTATCGTAGGATTAGAACCAGCACGTCTTAAATTCTCGTAACCTCTTTTTTTGCCAACTAGCCAGATCTTTTAGGCACGTGTACGGTTAACAAAGCGCTTGAAATTGATATTTCTACGAAGAAATCTTAGAAGAATAGTAGAAAAAAATCTAGAGCGTGCAATTTTAGAAAAATTACACACGCAATTATGATATAGGAATAATTTTGCAAGAACATTTAACGTTGTATTGAAGAATAATTTCTGATAATATATCTTGTTGTTAACACGGATAGTATTAATTATTTCCAATTTCTTTCAATATTGGAACATGAAAATAATTGTTATCATATAATGACCATCTATTATTATAATATAATAAATAGTGTACAATATGATAGATATGACAAAGATGTTACTACATCTCTGTACGTAATTATTACGTCCGTGTTTATTATACCGTAAAAGATGGATGTTTGACGAAGAACCGTGAAGAATGAGGTAGAACGAACGATAAGTTACTGGAGTAGTTGGCTTCGTAAAACGAGGTAACGAAGTTCGCATCGAAGTCAGGTTCAATGACCATCGAATTTGATAGCCTTTTTCTGCAACGGGAGTTAAGGACGAAAGACTGGGCAGATCGATATATACGTGCGGCTCAATTAAGAGCTTACGTAACTAATAGCGATCGCGTACTTATTGGATAGATCTTTTTTCTCTTTCCACTAAACTCGCGTAAACCGATTTCGTCCGACATATCCGTTCGAGGTAAGACGGAGTAAATGAGAAAACGTAGCAGAGATAGCAAAGTAATCTTCGCCGCCCGCGATGAGAAAATAGCACGCCTTAATGGTTGTCTCTTTTGGGACAACAGTATTATGGTGCCACGTTTTGATGATATCGAAAAAAGCATGGATATTGTGAAACCTATTTCTCGAATATACAAAGTTAAATTGGTTTTAAATGTTGTAAGTTAATCTTCTTGAAACAATAAAGAGAAGTGATAGACTATATCGTTACAAATATTTACCGAAGAAAGACGGGAAGAAACATTAAAGTGCTGTTTAAAAAAATATCCTTTTAGCACTTTACTCCTCTAAGAAGAATCATTAATAGCTTTCCTTAAAATAATACGAACGACTGCGATACTGTTTAAATTTAGTCTAAATTTAGTAATTTCAAAACTTATACATATTATGTGTAATAGAAATAAGCTATTTCCATAATCTCCGTTTCAAAGAAGTTGATAATAAATTGCGATTAAAAAGAAATAAGAATAAATTAAAATAGAAAAGGAGACTGACATTTAAGAGGACATTTAATCTTTCACCATTTTATCGATAGCTTTTATCGATAGCCTGCTCGATGTCAGAATTTTGTTCGGGGATACGTCGCGATTTATGTCGCTCCCTTAATTAAGCCCTCGTCTGTCCTTAATGTGGGAGATTAAAGCTGCAGCAAACTTCAGCGGTGTTGCAGCGAGCTTCCCGTCTACCTAGCGCGAAAACTTGAATCCGTTGCAGACTATTCTCGGTTACACACGCTCGTTTGCTCGGCCAAACACTTCGGTACCTACCTATTAAGGTAGGAACACGGGCGGACGTGCGACAAGACGACAATGTGAAATGAGATCGAGCTCCGCTAAGGACGTCAGCTTATGCACAACGTGAGACGGAATGTCGCAGTGTAAGGCGAGTTAATGAAGAAATACGCGTCTCGTGGTAGGGGCTCTCATTACAGATTGCATTCGGATTATCTGTCAAACATTATTATCGAACTACGGAATTCCCGCGGGAGCTGCTGGAATCGCGTGTACAAGCTTTAGAAATCCGAATAGGCATAACGATGTCGCGGCATTACGGAGCGTTGCGAACATGTCTTGCGGCGCTATTCGCCAGATAAATTTACACGCTGCTCTTCTGCGTGTTAGATAGCTAATGTTACTTGAAGAAAACTAAAAGTACAAAATGTTTTCTGAAAGGATATAAGTAGCACAGAGACATTCACAAATCTTATCAAGCTTTTCCTGCTACAACTTTGTAATTTCAGTTAAGTTAATCTTAAATTTATTATCAAGTCGCACATTGCACGACTCGAGTTTCTCTACAAGATCCCGACAATCGCGTGTTAAACTTATTTCTACTAAAATCCTTTCCTCACACGAATGTGAAAGGTACTATAGCAATATTGTACTTTCAGAACATACGTGCTTTATAGTCTACGAAACCTAGGCGAGTTTGTGTCAATAGTGTCGCTGATTGTCTCTTTGACGAGAATCATATTGGCACAGTAGACATTGCGATGTATGCAAGTTGTCCGATTAATTAAGCGCTCATTAAGACTCGTGGGGAAACTTTGTGCAATCTAGGTACGACAGAGTCGTTCGTTTCTGGGAGAATCTTCAAGCGTTTTGGTTCAACTGGACGTGCACACATTCGCGGCGCGATCGTTTGCTTTCGAAAGTACCCCGACAGTTATTTGCGTGAACGGATATCTCTCGAATCTCCGCGTTTATCACCAGCAATAAATCGATAACTATGTCTATATGAATATAGCGTATCCGACGTGACTTGAAAAATTACAGAGACGTAAAGCAATGTATTTGTTTATCATTCGCGGGAATAAATTAGTTTTGCAAGATTGTCCTTATGCTAATTTTTAAGTATCAATTATACTGAAATTATTGCAAGAGTTTTTATACGAACAAGAATAGCAGTTCTAGTTTTGAAAAATTGCTCATTTTTCGTTTTAATTGATAATTGCTTGCATATCTAATATACTAATAACAAGCTTATACGTTCAGGTACATGCAGACTTTGTGCACAATACTATCTAATTATAATTGAAATGTAATACATAATTATGGGAAGGCATGTTCTCGTAGTAATGCACTATGTACAGACTTTTTTATATCCTTAATCAAAACATTTAAACAATTAATTCTAATTACTAATGTTCACGCATATCACTAAATGCACCGTAAAAACACGCAATTGATTTCTACATTTAATTTTTTCCGATTATAAAGTAAATTCTGTAAAACATGTATATTCGTCTTTTGTATATTATATGCATTTCCTTACAGATACATTTTCTTCTTTTCTTCTTAAATCAAATTTATATCATTAATATAGTTAGACATGCAGTTGCATACAATGTGGAATTTACTGTAATTATCTTTCTTGTTTCGTACTATCTGGTATTCACTAACATGAATTTTTCGTTAAGAATTACACCAGGAAGTGTTTTTTAGAGTTCAGGTGCAACGACGCATTCGCAATTCCGCGTGTAGCAATAACGGTTCGGAAGATTGTAGTGTTTGCATTATCATCGGGGGAACATTTCAATAGTGCACCATTTGCTATGCACTGGTACTTGACTACGCGCTTCCGGAAATTAAAACCCTTCTCGGAGCGACAAATTTCGAGAACAAGGAGAGTAAATATTGCGTGTACTATGCTGCATTGCGACTTCATCTTAGAAAGTTTCACAAGTGCTTGTGAAAGTAGGACAAGATCATTGAATTTGTTCAAAAGAAGTGTGTATCTCGCGAATGATAGATTGGTTTCATATCAAACATAGATAGAGAGAGAAATTTATAAAGTAAAAAAACAATTGGAATCATTTCTATTCTTATAAATACTTGTTTAACTCATTTCTTTCCTTCAGATGCTACAACGGATATGTAATAATAACAAAAAAGCACTCTCGAGATCAAGAATAACCCATCCGCCGATTAATCAATAAGAAACAATGCACACATTTAATGCGAACGCAGTAACTAATCAGTCAAGTGCAAATATCGACCACGCTAAGCCAATCGCGCTAATTCAATGCATTAAATTAGATCAACCCCTGCATCGTACGGCAGGATCACCCTGCCGCATCGGATTACGAAGAAAATATAGCCGCATATAGGGCACCTATATCAATTGCATCTTGGATTCGCGAGGCGTTCGCAAATTGGATGGGACGGGTGAGGCGTAGGGAGAGAGATTGTTCCAATGTGTCCTTTGAAATCCGCGGTCGGTTAAGCCATCGGTGAATGGAAGTTAATCATAGGACCACGGCGCGCATTCGTTTTCTCCCGGAAATGCGCACCGAGGCGCAACACGCCGGCGGATTACACCGGACAGAGGAGCGACAGAGAAAGAAAAGAGAGAGAGAGGGGGGGGGGGAATATCCCTACGACAGGCGGACGACCCTTAAAAAAGGTGATGCGGATTTATTCTGACGGAAGGGAGAGTCGGGCGCGTATACCGAGGAGCGGAGGAGAGGAGAGTCGAGAGAGAACCTCGCCCGAGCAGCTTTTGTAAATGACGAGTGTGTTGTCGCTCGTGGCGGAAAGCTATGAGGCACTCGAGTACGGAAGGGTGGCACACGCAGGGTTTAGCCGGAAAAAAGATTCGTCCGCGTTGAAACCCCTTCTCTTAATCCTCGCAAATTTAGTCCGGAGATTCAGACGCGTACGAGCGTGACGCTGTTTCGCGCGCGTTACGCCGGATATACGCGGCTACATCGAACGGAATTTTGTTAGCCACGCGGTATACGGCATAGAGCATATTATTTATAAATGAGATTCGTACACCGGTATATTTCTGTTCGATAAATATTTTAAAGAAACTTTGATTAAAGTTGTGTATAAATTATAAGCGTGTCATAGAATTTATGTGTTATATTTAGAATATAATTAATTACAAAAGTTATTATACTATCAGGCAAGGCTCGAAACAGAGAAATTCAAAATTAATTACTTAAAAGACGGCATTATAATAAACAAGTAGTAATGACTTATTTAAAAACGAGTGTTATAATTTGAACTGTTAAATTAATTAAATTGCTAAAATATATCAAAATTATATTTTACGACGTTACAAAGTCCCTCGAAAGCAAGAGCTCAATTATTCGATAACATTTACATATAAGAGAAGAAATATTATTTTTTGACAATGAGTAACAAAAAAAAGAAAAAGAGAAAATGAATATATAAATAAATATGATATATTTGACGAACCATGACGATTCGAAACAATATCTTTTCCAACCTAAATTATTGACGTAACTGATAAAGATAGATGAGATAAAAGTCAAGTAACGTGAATTTTATCAAAAGACGATCAATTTACTAAATTTATTCTAAGATCTCTCACTTGGTAATATTAATATAATGGCATGCGATTGCCTGCTTTACGAGGGATGATAAAGTATCCTTCCTGACTCCTGAAAGCGAAAACAAGCTGCGCGGAATTTCAATTATTTTGTTTCCCACCTTCCTGCTCGGAATTTGGCGTAATTCGTAACTTCGACAGGATACCTCTATTTTTCATACGCGTCCCTTTTAACTTTAATATGACGCGATATGCAAAACATGGCTGCCGAAATAATCTCGGTTTGCAATAAATAAATTTTTTAAATAGAGAAAGTTATTAAAATATTACGCGAAGAAGTTAAAATATTGGAATGTAAAAGATCTTCAAGAAAGACAAGTCATCAAGTTATTAAGACAAAAAAGATGATAACTTTTAAAAAAACAATTCTATTGCTAGTATACGAAAATAACTACTTGTCCGACCTAATTGATGAATTTTGAAAAATTCGTCAGCCAAACAACAATGCTTCACAAATGGAACTTGAAAAGATTAACGTACGCGATGAACGTTTATTTTGCAAGCTACGCTTAATAATTTGCCAAGTGTAATGCAAATTTTCCGTGCAATTTTGTAAAAGTGCAAATCTACTATATACAACGGTTTGAGGGCAATTGCCAAGTTATTGTCCCATCGACGATCGTTTGATTAAAATAAATAACTACTGCTTCCCGTCAAAAGGAAATATTTATCAGATATGCTGCGAAATTGGCCGTGCCGCGTGAATACCCATAGCACGCTATAACATCATAAAGTATTCAGCAACGACTCGTACGATTTTCGCATTTGGCCAGTCGCTTCGTTCGCTATCAATTTGTAATCAAAGCGTTACTATTAAAAGATCGTCGAGCAAAATACGTAGCAAAAATACAAAACGGGCGCGTCCCTCTCGCACCCTTTCGACATATATATCCAACAAACAGCTGCTCCCATTTTTTTCAGGATTTTTCAAACGTGGCAATAAAATATGTGTGACACGTGACACGAAACTCGATGCCAAACGTGCCGCCGCCTCGGCCACCCTGGCCGAAAGATTTATGAAGAGAGAAATAGTAAGACCGTTTTCTCTTTCGCGCTCTCGCCCTTTTCGGAATCGATGTCAAAATACGCGCTTAAAGGACGCGTTTCCTGCCGGCTCGAATTTGCCACGATATGCGTGTTTTGCCGTTTCTTAATTAAATGCTGAGGGGCATTTCAAGAAAAACAGAAGCCGCGTGCCGTCGACGAGTCCAAGGCAACTATGTTAATGATCGTTCTACAAATTAATTCGAATTATTTTGATGGGTCATTTCCTCGGTTGAATAACTGTCCTTTCGAGCGTCAGTTAGCTAAGACGAGACGGATACTATCGAGTAATTGCAACGTGTCGTTGGTTTTGACAGACGGCACTGTAACACTTGGTTTCTATCGTTTAGGCAGTCGTGTAAACCGTGTAATTTGGGACGTTGCTCGGCACACCGCCGAAATATCTTGCGGAGATTCCTAGGATTGATATATGTGTGGGCGAATCCGGTACCCTTTCATTTCGTGCCCGCGGGACTCGAGATTTGAGAAATAACGCCAAGGAATTAAAGAGGTTCGCCTTTTAAACAGCGCAATCATGTCATTACGGAAAATACTATCTTTTGACGGTGTAATGATATATATAGCAGCGATGACTCAAACAATGTGGCACGGACTATTTCGTGTGGGTAGATATGATAAGTTGAAACTGTGTTAAGAGTTGTTATTTTAGCCAGCACACAATGTCTTTTTCTCAGTCGGTGAATGTACATGTACAAATTTTTAGAATAAAACGCAAAATGTATTAGAAGCTTCCTTCCTTACGTTGTTTGAAATTTTTGACGTGTGCTTGGTAAGATCTTGAAAAACATGTTTTTATCGCAAAAACTTTCCCTCCACTTTAATTCAGTGTGATTAAAATATTAAATATTACACACATTAAAATATTAAATATTTTAATCACACGAATGACATTTCTTGATAAAAATATATATTAAAAATAATCAATGTTAGTAAATGATGAAATAATTCGCTAAATGTTCTTTATAATTTAAAAAATAGGAATATTATATAGAGTAAAATATAAAAATGGAACATCGAGTGTAAAGTCTTATGAAATTTATGTTTGTTAGGAGAATATTTAAATAACATCGATATATAAAATTTATATATCACTAGAATGCAAAATTTAATTGAAATGCCAATTTCAGATCATATGTTCTATTTCTATTTTCGAACCTATCTGTCGTATCGGTTCAATAATTTCCATGTCACTTTGATACGCTAAATTTCCCAATACTTAATTCGCCCGTAAAATCGCGGCACAATGATCGTAGAAAACTTTCTCCGAGCGGAATGACATTTGGGCTTCGGTGAAAACGGGAAGACATCCATCTTTTCGGATCTTTATAGGTCTATGAGCGTGCCGAGGCTCGTAAACGGAGCCACAAAAGAGCAAACCGTTCGGTTGCTGCGATCATCTTAAGTGTCCCCGAAAAGTATCCCCGAATCGTTTCGAAATAGGACCTCCGCGATGTGGGATTGCCCGCACGCTGCAGGTATACACGCTAAGAACGTCATTTGAACCGTGCCATTGTCAATTTCACGACGACAATGGCGACAGCTGAAGGATCAAGCCAAACATTGAGACATATCCCTTGTTGCTCCTGTCACCGTTGTTCCTCCCCATTTTTTCCCGCCCGTCTTCCCATCCCCGTGGCTTGGACATTATTACAAAAATATTGGAAGCTCGTCGCACGAGAGCGCATCCCCTGCAGCATTGTCGCGGCGAACAGAGTCCGCGCAACGGGGGAAGTTTCTGCGCGATTCCTACTAAAGACGAAATCGGATTCACGTGGTCAGACCCTCCGTAAGAACTTTCTCATATAATCGAGGCGCTAGGGCTTCCTGAAAAAATATTTGGAACACCTGCACCGTTACATCATCCCTGTGACTGATCCATCGCTCGGCAGCTGATCTTATGATCATGATAAACACAACGGGGCATTTGATATGTTTGTGTTGAGAAGTGTGAGCGATATTATCCCAACGAGACACCCAGTAATTCTATATTTATACCAACTAATTGATGTATCTGTCGCACGTGTGTAATAATCCTCCTATTTCGAATCTCTGAATAACAATCTATTTCGGAATAGCAAACTTTTTCTTGTATATATTAATAACTTTTTGTTGAAAATTTAACTAAATACAGTTTACTTCTAATAAATTATAATTTGATTTATTTAATTGTCCAAGACTGTAAATGTCTTTCACTCGAAATAATAATTGAGTAGAATTAAATGACATATATGAGTTACGTTAAATATTAAATTTCAATAGTGTAAAAAATGTCGCAAACAAGCATGCTTATTTACCCTCTAACGTTAACTAAATAGTAGATGTCTATGTGGTTAATTAAAAACAGGGGGAAAGAGAAGAAGTAATTAATTAAATCCAGGTTTGCGTTGCTGGCAATATAGCATGGTATTACATCACTTAATAAACAAACGAGATGTTTCATTTTTCCCATTAACTACTTTTCTGTATAAACAAGAATACCGCAAAAAAGTTCGTTATAATAGCTGGCATAATCAATGAAGATTGTTGATTAATATGATTTCACTATCGTATATAATTGTTTTCAGATTGAATTTAAATAACGTTTGCCGTAAATAAAAAGCGATGGAGATGAAATAATGTGTGGACACGGTACCACAGTAAGGGAGAACCCGTGTAATTTCGAATTACATGGCGCTCACGTATTTTAGAAAATATTTGCTACATCAGCAGTTGTGTGCAATCCCCCGCGGCAGGGAGAACCCACACAGTGAATTATATCCGCGTGTCCGCATAAAGCGTCATTAGATGGAATACTTCACGGACGTGCATTTGCGACTAACCGACATAAATTTGAACATGTACGTGTCTCGCTTTTCCGACATTGGGAAGCTCCGCTATTTGAACGACGTTACTGGAATATCGACGATTATGTTTCGCAATGGCGATACATCTTTCTTACATTACTCAATAAAGGCATTTGTTTCAAACTGCGACTTGCAAAAGAAACGCGACACTCCGGTCAGAATCTATTATTTTCACAATGCAGCAAAATTGGGATTAAATCACCATTTTCAATTTAAAAATTAAATAAAACAGTATAATTCGTAAAATAATAATTAGAGAATAATTATATAGCATATTAATAAAATCGAAACAAACCAACTTATTTACTAAAAATGAAAAAAAGCAATTTCTTGCGCTTATTGAATTTCTTGTATCGCGAAGATTATTATAAATAAAGCATAAAAATTATAGTTTCAAATTTAGTGCAATGTTTCTCTAGACATAAACCAATTAATTTTTCTGGCTCTTGTTTACACAAAAGAACTTGTTTTATATTTGAATAAAGGATTTAATTCTTCATCAATATAGTAAGAATGTCGCATCGATTCCAAGTTTAACGTCTTCTCACGGCAAAAGAAAGAAAAATTTACAAGAGGCAAGCGGGCTTCACCGCGGGAAATTTCATATAACTTTGAGCCGACGGATATTCACGTTGCCTGAAAAATGTTTGGCACACCTGCGGCGTTACGTGATTCCCCGTGGCGACACGACTCCGATTTCGTGAGCATAAGGAGGCCGTGAGCGAATGCACGCGTGAACGCGGAGTAGTTCCCTCTTACGGAACACTTGCATGGACAAAATCGTCATTAGCGCGACCGACAGCGATTCATTCCCGCGACAGAGTCTCATAAAGTCGATGAGGAATCGGCGGTATCCCCTCGTGATGAGGTCGTTGAGCGCGGTGACGCGGCAAATTCTTTTCCCCTTTAATGCGACTTTAAATTCCGTTAAATTTATCAACACTACATCCTCAACGATCTTTCACAACGTAAGTGAGTTGTTAGAATCTCGTGCGAGTTCAAAGAACCGCGATAAGATCTTTGGAAACATCTTACAAGCGTTGGCAATTGAAAGATGCAATTAATTAATACAAGGTCGCACAGTAATGCGCGTAATTGTCATGGTAAAATTTATAATGGCTACAAGAGATACATTAGCTAATCTCTTGTAGCCATCAAAACGCTTTCATTAATCTCGCCGATACGTTTCCAATATATGATATATTTCGATGTACGTTTCCATTGTATGATATACTGCGACGTTTGATTGTATATATCTACACGTATACAATATATTTATCCCTGTTATTTCAAAATTAAAAAATTAAAACAAAATCAGAGAACATGTCTATCGCAAAATTATTGAATAATGTTAATATAATATGCTATTATATAAAACATATATTAAATCAATGCTATATTAATAATTAATAAAGTTTAATATAAACTTCATCTACGTTTTCGTCCAGAGGGTTTACACCGGAATGAAAAAAATGACAAAAATAAAATTATCCACGAGCACTGCTGTAATTAGAGTTAAAATATTAATTCGATAGGATTTTTGCAAAGTCACGCATATCGTTTAGCATGCTCTTTCAACGGACTCGTTAACGATAAATATCATATAAAGGCACTTCACGCGCGGATAACAATCGTGGCGATTATAGTTTCATTATTTATGTCTGCTAGATAGACTGCAAACGGAAGGATGCCGTATCGACGCTACGTGACGGTGAATGCTGCATTTTTAACTGATCGCGCGACTATCCTCCGTATCCTTCCGTTGTACGCGACGGAAGCTTGGACGAGGGTGTGAATAAAATGTAGGCCGTATAAATAATCAAAATCGCCGTCGAGGTCGCGTTCTCGCTTCTTGTAAATTTACCATGTAGATTGTTACTTTTACATACCGAACGCGTGATCGATCGCAGATTTGTGCAAGCTGAGACATTCCAGTCTACTATTACGCCCCGAAATCAGTTATTAAACGTCAAGTTCGTCTTGTACCGAGATATTTTATCTGATACAATTTTTCATAAATCCATTACCTCGATATAAAGTAAAAAAATTAATACTTTAACACTCACCGGCACCGATGCGCAGCAGTGGAGTTATGTACTACGTTGATCTGTAAAATACAAACATATTCAAATTATTACAGCGTCCAGATAATCTGTATTTCGGAAAAATTATTATCGCGCGCGTTTAACTTTTTCATTTTTTCAGTAGATATTAATGCAAATAATTATCATTTTTAAAAAAGCTTTAATTATTACTTATATAACCCAAATAAACGATACAAACGAAACCAAACGGTATGTAATGAACATAATACTGCGAATAATAAACAATTTATGAGAAATAAATTACCTTACAGTTGCTCCACCGTTGCCTGATGCCTCTCAGGCCTCCTCCTCCTCTCAGGTTTCTTCGTTGCACTTATATTCACTCGCGAAAGCTAATTACGATCGCGTGAGACGGCACTCGCGAAAATACAACTAATTACGATCGCGTAAGACGGCACTCCCGGTATAACTATGTAGTTACTATTAACCGTGTATCACATACGCGTTTCTTTACTTAGTTCGAATCCTTTAGTCCAGCGACACGGATATCTTCATAATTGATCAGCAAAGAGATCACTGCGAAAAAAAGATAAAACGCAACATAAGATAAATTCGAATCCAAGTATTAACAGAGCTATTATCACTTTAAACATTACAACAAAACAATTATTTACAATTCTTCTGTCTATCGCGCTTCGAGTTTAATATTAAACGAACAAAGCGCGGATAAACGGTGTCGATGTGATATGCACCGTGCGAGGGTTAATTGACCACGCGAATTGTTAACATCTAAGGAAATGATCGCGCTTGATACTAGTCACGATCGCTATTCGAGAGATAATAACGCGGAGGTACACGGGAGCAGCTTGTGTTACTGCCGACCTGCCGCCCCGAGTCACTTGTGCGAATGATAGAGCGCTCCGCCTTGTGTACACGTGATAGCGCGGCGCGGTGACCTTGTGTGCACAAAAACGCTTTACGGCACAGGCAACGAACCCTGTTTCAAATTTATCACCACGACGCGACGTATTTAATATGAAATCAATGTGCGCTCAATTATTAATTAACGGTTGCTGCGTTAGGATTCTTTGTCACATTCGATTCAGCGATTTGTACGTTCCATACTCTCAATTTGAATATAACAGATTAATTATGTTCGGGTCGGCAAAAAGTTAGAGAATGGTCGTTAAATTACTATCGCGCTAAATATTACAATTTAGATTTGTACTCATATTCTTTTATTATTTCAATTTTTATTTGATAGAAATGAATCACGTGATTAACTATCTCGATAAACAGTTCTCTCAATCTACGAAGCACACGAGTTAATTGCTAATCGTGAAGTATAATGAGAAACGATAGTAAGTTAGAACTTCTTAAAACACGCAGAAATTTACGGTGACAATAAATTATTGTTTCCATTTTTTGGTCACACATAAAGGTGAATTTTATTTTCCAAAAATAATCATTTATAATCATTTATTTTTGAAACAGTAATTAATTAATAATTCAAATTTTCATTTAACAAAAGTACTAAATAATTTATGCATGTAATAATTAAAATTTGTTAGTAACAATTAGCTCGTTAGACATTAATTGTGCAACTTCAATCGCTAACAATTTGGAAACTGTTGTAATCTCGTAATCATTTTTATAGTTTAATTTCAGTTCTAATTAATCTCTTGAATGTGCGAATTATTGCGTGACAATTATGAGTGATTCTGTGACAGAAATTGTTACACATAATTATTAACGAATTTATTAATAAATAAAGACCGAATGTATACCGAACATGATAGAGCTGACGTAGCGAAGCTTTGACTCCGAGATTAAATTTAAATTCGCCAGTGCGACGCATTGCAATCTGTATTTTCGACGAAACTGGGCGATAAACCGAACTGCAATTTCATGCATACGTCATCAGGAATGGTAGGAATCGTCGACGGTAAGCGTCACGTGCGACGTATGTCGATCGTCGCCGAAATACACGGAAATTCTCCCATTGCTCCTAGACGCCTACGAATGGCTCGTGAATTCCAACAGAGAAACCGACGCCGGCATTTGGGAATTATATATCGATCGCTGATCGATCGACGATACCAATAAAGACGATCGCGCCAAACAGCTTGTTCTACGATAGCAATCCAACGAAATTTAGCATTCCGATGTATAGTACAATTAGAGTAGACGGGGGCGTCTAATAGGATAGGAATTCTATGCCATGACGTAATATGCTTTTCGTTTAAACAAACAAAAATTTTTAATATATACAATATTTTATCTGCGTTTATATTTTAGCAGAATTTACGTATAAATCTATAACGTAAAACTTTTAATTTCGTGACTCTCGCGAAAAAAAAATTATTAGTTTTTTCTTTCGATATTTATTACTTTTATCTTTAATAGAAATTTATGTTTTTCTATTATCGCATTGTATAAAAATTAAAACAGTCACCGTTTTGTTTCAAGCATAAAATTATTAATTTCCGTTTATCAATTGTAAATTAATTTAGTGTAACATCCCCGCGATACCGAAAGTTCTGCGTTAAACACGAGATTGCACGCTTCATTGTCCACTTGCTTTCTCAGATGACGATCACACCTGACCGAGCGGAACAATTTTACAGCGAGTCACGGCCCCGCTGAAAAACTCTGGGTGGGACTTGATTGTGGCGCGAGAATCGATCGCGTGAAAAGACGAGGGGAAAATGAAAAATGATGGTTTCGACGGCCGAATTTTGTCTTCTTACGCGCGCTCGGATTTTCGGCTTTAAAAGCCGTTAAACACATCGATCGGGGAAAAAGGAAGTCGCATCAATGATTCAATATTTACGCACAATGCCGATGAAATTGGTTTTAAGGGCCCCACCCGCGTCAATAGGTCCGTTGTGGAGAGGCCCCGAACGTTTCCTCGCGCATATTTCTCGAGCCGACACCCTCGCGCATGAAAACCATTTGGGAACCGCGTCACGGAACACATTGAACATGAATCTTGTAACAGCATCAAATTTCGCGCTCTCTCTCTCTCTCTTTCTTTCTCGGCCTCAACTAATAGTGTGCAACGGACCAATTTTCGTGACAATATGACGCAATGTTCGTCGATTAATCGATCCAGCAAGACCCTTCGTGGGTGTTCTGATTTATACACGCAAGAAATATAAAGTAAACCCTACTAATAACTAATATTATGTGTGAGACGAGAATTAGGATTGTTTCTTTTTCCTAGGCACGATGTTCGTATGAATACGTTAAGTATGTATAAGAGGGCTCGTTAGAATTTAATTATCGTGTACGCATAGAAGATGCCGGCACGTTATAAATTACTATTGACCCCTGCTAAGATTTTAACGATGTCATTAGAAATTGGATTTATCCTTTACAACAGGTCTGAGAAATATGACCCTGTTGTGAAAATGTTGGTTTAATTACATAATTCATTTACATAATTTAATTACATAATTCAATGTACCGCGTGAAATAAAATATTTAAAGCAACTATTTTTAATTATTAATTAAGATTTATTCTTTAAGATCAATTAATCGGTCATTAATAAGAAAATATTATCGCAAAAATTGTGCAACTTTGCTTAAAAAAATATATATGAAAGCTACGTATATTAAGTATTTGTTATTATTTCTTTCATATTGTTTTATCACAGTACGTTTTATAATAGTATCACTGACAATTTGTCTTTTGCACGTATTAGTTTTCTATGCACGCGTCAGTCTCGTGGAAGATTTATTGAACTTATTATATTGTATATAAAATTCTGTTACTAAAAGAAATAGATTTCATAACCAAAATGAAAAGTAGCGTGAAATATATCGAAAAAATTTGTGAAGTCAAGACGTGAACATTTGTAATAGTTACGATACTTTCAATAACGTAATTGGCGAATGCCAATAAAACGGGTATACCTTTCACGCTGCTTTTTATTTCGGTTATAAGACAAATCCATTTTTCTTAGCAAGAGAATTTATAGCACGACCACGTACATTTGATATGTGCGTCATCTTCTCAATATATTTATATATCGATTGCTTTATATATCCGCTTATACAAATAAATAGTGCAATTAGTACGATTTAATAACAATAAAATTAAAACCTGTAATTTAATAAACTTTAATTAATTTGAGTAATTAAATAATTGTATTTATACGTTTAATTATATGTTAATTAACTCGAGTAATTATAAACTCTAGATTTCGCAATTATAATTCACCGTCCTCCTCGGAGCGACGCTCTAGCGCATTTTTATCATATTGATATTACTAATTACGATAAAATGCTCCTCGGCGGCGCGCATCGCGAGTGCGCGCGCATGTTAAAGCGCCACAATGTTTTAATAATACTTAACGGCGACACATAAATTATTTAAATCATGGCAATGCGTCATAACGTCAAGCGTATACCTTTCCGTATGTCGAGATATTCCGTGTCAACGTGAAACGCTATTGCGCTCCGCAGGCGGGCATTTTTATGCGTTTAGCGACTAAATTTTATCGACGGTCTCACACGGGCATGTCCCGTTCGGCTCGAGGAGGCTCGTAAAGCAACATTCGACAGCCCCCCGTTGTCCATCGCGCGCTCAAAGATGGCATCCGGCGTCGTAAAGCGAGATACGACCGGGCGGCGACGTGACCCCCCGCGAAAGATATGCAACTTTCGCCACGCACGCACGCACGCACGCACGCGTGTATTATATGCCGCGGTTATCGCGCTCGGTCTCGCCTATTCTCATTCCTTTTCCCTCGTCGCTATTTTATTTTTCCTCTCTTCTTCGAGGCGCAAATGGATTTTATGTCGCGGGTTCGTTGAACCGTCACCTCGCCGTCGCCGGACGCGATATACTTGATTGTTAAAATAGTAGAAAATACCCTGCGACCATGCAACGTAATGAAGACCGCGGCCGCTATACGTACTCGCTTTCTGTCCCTCTCTCTCTCTCTCTCTCCCCCTCTTTTTTCTCCGTGGGAGTGTTACGTGACACGTGGCGAACGTCCGCGATATTCGCACGCGAGATACGAAACGGAGACTCGCGACACGGACGAGATCGGGAGATACGCGGAGATAATCGCGCCTCGAAGCGAGACTGTCCGGTTGCGCCAACGACTTCGATTGACTCTTCAAGCACTCGCTGCTTTATTCCTTGCTCCGATATTGTGTACATGTGGATTCAGCACCATAAACTTTCTCTCGTTTAACATAATCGTTGTGATCTACAAGTCTTAAATCTAAAGCGACGATAATTTTTACTCAATTAATGCATTTTCACGTAATTTGTCTCTATTTTTCCTCAAAATTATACGTGTTTAAATTAACATTTTTTTAATTGCGCCGTTTTAATTAATTTTGTCCCTTGTTTACCTCGGAACTTATGCGTTCTTATTTTTATTTGTTAAAAATAAATTATAGTTAGAGTAATTTAATTTGATTACCTGCTCTCTAAGAGTCAATCAGTGAATTATCACTAAAAATAGTAAATATTCACTGATTTATAGTTATAAGTATAGCACTGAATTATTCATAACTTCTCACTGTTTTTAGTGATAATGCACTGATTGACTTTTAGACTGTCGATCAATTTAAAGAAATTATCTTCGCCTTTTATAGTCTCACAGTTAAATTAGTTCGATAAGTCCTCAACCATTAGAAGCTTTTTATTTAAAAACTAACGTACAAAAATATAATAATGGAAACTAAAAAAAAGTACTGAAATAATTCCTGGAACATTGCTACATGAGTAATTTCTAATGATTCAATTAACTGAGCTTCTAGTAATTACTTCAGTGCTTTTTTGGTTTCCAGTATTACATTTCTGCAAGGGGGCATTTCGTTATATTTATGATTAACGTAACAAATTTACCTAAATTTTCCGTAAACGATATTACGTCGCACAGAAAAAAGAGAACGTTTTCTTCAACGTGTTTCAGTGACAAAAGATCAGCGTCTCTAGATTTAACTTTCTCGATCTTCTATTATTGAAAAAAGAACTTGTCGCTTTCGATCGTTTCGCAAGTAGAATTTTCAACGCAAGTTTGTCAATTTTTTTATGTGAGAGGAAAAATATGCAATAATGTGTCTAATTCACAGGAAACTAACCTTTTTCGAGGGGTTTCACTTATTAATTCTGCGTCGGCAAGATTTCCACATTGGCCGTACAAGCACTTGCTGCTGCACCATCGACACAGTCGCCAAGTAACTCTAAAACAATATCGAATATTAATCAATCTCTCTCTCTCTCTCTCTCTCTCTGAGAGATGATTGTCATGAGAGAGAGACAAATAAATGATGATTCTGATTCTCTCTATGTCGCGGAATGAGTTCAAAGCACGTAAAAATGATACACTCATTACCTGCGTCGCCGTTATTCCTCGCGCCAATCGGTTCGTCATCGCCAGCCTCAGTTTCTTTCTCCGATTCGTCTCCATTCAGCGAGCACTGTTTCAATCATGGATACAAGGCGATTAGAAAATTAAGCCTCTTTCTCTCTCTGTCGCGGAATGAGATTGAAGCACGTAAAAATGATACACTCATTACCTGCGTCGCCATGATCCCTCGCGCCAATCGGTTCGTCATCGCCAGTTTCCTTCCCCGATTCGTCTCTATTCAGCGAGCACTGTTTCAATCATCGATACAGGGCGATTAGAAAATTAACACTCTCTCTCTTTCTTGCTTCTATTAACGCGTCCGGGATCTCTCAGCGTTGGCGGTTGACTTTTCTTGCGCGCTCTGATGCGACGCCTCGTTCGGCGTTGAACAAAAGACGCGAGGGTACGCGAAGGCAACTTCACGCCGCACGCGCGAACGAACGGATGCCATGACGGTTCTATTGCGCATTTCGTCGGCCGCGTACGAGATTCGAGCCAATTGATATCGCGCACGTCTCGACGGATGAAAGATACGCGGATGTGGATTTGATCCGGCACTCCCGACGATATTCCTCGGCCGGTTTTTAGCGCGGACGCGTTGCGAAACGGCGTGCGCAAGCAATGCCCGACGCCGTTCGCGCAACCGCCGCGACTTCTCGTAATCGTCGCGCCGTGTCTCTCAATTAGTACGACGTAAAAATGGATACGCTAGTTACCGGCGTCGTTGCTGTTCCTCGCAGCAAGTGGCTCGTCGTCGCCGCCGGACTCCCGTTTGCTTCTCGATTCGTCGTTTCGGGTAGACGCGAGCTTTCACAGCTCCACTTGCAATACGACGCACACACGGAACGCGGTTTCCCGCGCAGCTACCGCACGTGCGTTCCGCAAGACACCATTTAATTACGGGCAAGCGCTCGCTCGTGAACACAAACGATTTTCATTCGTCGATTCGCTGCCCGAGCCCGAAAACGACGCGTTCGTCATCCCCGAGGATTACATGCGCGCGAAACTCTCGGCGAAAAAACGCGACCCCGGCATTCGTGATGTTTCTCCAACTCGGAGGTAACCGACGATGATCGAATCGTCTCGAAGCAGCCCGACGCGATAGCCATCGGCATTGGGTAAAACCATAGACATAGTAAATGTAGACTGAGCGTCCCATTGAATAAGCTGAAGCTTGTGAAGAGAGAGAGAGAGAGAGAGAGAGAGAGAGAGAGAGAGAGAGAGAGAGAGAGAGAGAGAAGATTTAAGAAGACTTTCTTTCTCTGTCTCACCATCGTGACAAAGGAGGCACGATTCTTTTCTTTTACGAAAACGTAAGACAGAGAAAGTCTTCTTAAATCTTCTCCCTCTCTCCCTCTCTCTTCACAAGCTTCAGCTTATTCAATGGGACGCTCGATCTATACTTACTATGTCCTATGGGTAAAACGGACACAAGCGTTAATCAAGTAGGACGACGCGGGGAAGCCCGAAAGAGTCCTGTATCCAGGAGCGAACGACGAGAAAGCGGAGAAGAAGATAATATCTACGCAACGAGCGAGCCGCGCGAGCCTCGCGACACGACTAACTGAACTCTTGTTTCGGGCCGCGCGATTGACGTAAACACGCCCGGAGTTTCTTGGAATTCGCCTTCCTTGTCCCTCCCGGTACAGCGCGGTAGCGTCGAGCGGGGTGAGGTCGCGCGATTGAAGTAAACAACTCGCTACTCGAAATATGTCTTTTTTTCCCTCCCCCGGCACAGCGCGGTAACGGTCGAATGAATCGTGCTACGCAGAACGTTGTCGGCCGTGGGACCGTGAACGTGTCGTTGCTAACGCTCGAGATTGTTCCTCGTTATCGCGACGAGCGGTGTGAAATCTGTATTCCGAGCTTATTCGTATTTAAATCGACGAAGCGGCCGGCGTCCATGGCGTCGCGCCGGCCCGCGTAAAGGCCTGTCTTCACGATCCAAGAACTGCGCCCAAGTTACATTAGTTCCGAAAAGGGCGCAGCCAACCAACTCGCAGCTTTTATGGAATAGCTGCAGGTCGATTGGCTACACAATTCTCGGAACTAGAAGTTGGACCAAGTTGTAGCATCGTGGACACAGGCCTTTAGGAGCTTACGCATACGTTTCTCTTGCGAATGATTCAAGAATCCAGCTCGCGATCGACTGAATTCCCATTCGCGATCCATTAAATGTGACACGGTCGTAATGGATACGTTTAAATCAGACGGAGACGCGTAATACATTTGTACTTCCTTGAATAAATGACGATTTTAATATTTATACATTCTCTCTGAGTGATGTAAAGCCGAGATTCTAGAGTCGAATATTTCTTGGTGGGAACGCAGCAGGAATTTTTGGCAAGTAAGAACCGAATATTATTTTATTTTGTCGCGCGACAAATTTTTCAAGCGCATTGACTGGTCGTGGGATGAAAAAGTTTCTATTTTACAATCGATCAGTGAGTTTAAAATATTTGTCGTACCTACGGCAAGCGTGATTGGCCGCAGGATACAAAATTTCTAGATACTCGGGAATTTCACTATCCCGCTGTCAACATAATTGAAAAATTTGTGGCACGATAAATTTTTTAAGCCGTTGATTGGTTGCGGGCTAGAACATTTCTCGCTATTCGAGAACGTACTGGAAAAAGTACAACAAATGTAATATTAACTTAAGACGGATGTCTCTTGTCTAACCAAGTGTCGAAAGTATTTTGGTTTATCGCAGATCAGACATCTCCGCGGTTACGAAAATATTCATGATTTCCATTGTAAGATCGTGGAAGACACTTGTGGTTTCTTAAACAGTTGTCCAGCTACGACTTTCTCTAATCTACGCGCGTGATTTGTGCCCCTCTGAATCGTTTTGGCTTCTGTGCAATATTTGCGTCTCTAGATATAAATATTCAATCGCATCGCCAAAATCGCGACAGTTTCAGCTTGGCGCACTCGGTGTGGAACATATAAATATTAAAATTGTGATTTATTCAAGGCAGTAAAAAATGTATCGTACACCGCCCGATTTAAAGGTGTTCATCCCAATTACATCCTCGACACTCGAGACTCTGTAATATTCTCTGTTATGTCCTCGATCGAGAAAAGTTAAAAAGTATCGAACATTGTAAAGTTAATGACGATTCGTAATTGCGAGATCAGCCTGGTTTCTATGATGTACTCGAGCCGTGGTTCGCGCGACGATCGTAAGTGCGACATCTACATGTGATTTATTTCACGTCGGTCGATTGCACGTTGAATCGCGCTTCGCGTCAATTCCCTCTTCTCGTTCGATCAAAACGAGGTCGCCGTGCGCGAGAAAAGTTATCGCCGGTGCCGGGAGGTTTCGGGCGTTATTCGAGACGTGAGTACGCGATATTAATTGACTCCGATCGATGGACCATAGTGAAATGCCATGTTCGCCGGTTCGTCCGTTCGTCCGCGCACGCGGCGTGAAGTTGTCTTTGCGTACCCTCGCGTCTTCCGTTCGGCCAGAACGAAGCCACCGTGCGCGGGGAAAGTCGCGAGTAGCCGTGAGATTTCGGGCGACACGCTAATCGAGACGTACGCGATACGAAGTGACTCGAATCGTGATTGATAGACCAACGGTGACACGCCAGTTCGCCGCGTCGGCGTGAAGTTGTCTTCGCGTACCCTCGCGTCTTCCGTTCGGCCACAACGAAGTCGCCGTGCGCGCGAAAAGTCGTCGCGAGTGCCGGGGAGGTTTCGGGCGTTACTCGAGACGTGAGTACGCGATATTAATTGACTCCGATCGATGGGCCATAGTGAAATGCCATGTTCGCCGGCTCGCCCGTTCGTCCGCGCACGCGGCGTGAAGTTGTCTTTGCGTACCCTCGCGTCTCCCGAACGGCCACAACGCAGCCGCCGTGCGCGGGAAAAGTAATCGCGAGCGCCGGAAGATTTCGGGCGACACGATAATCAAGACGATATTCGATATCAAGTGATTCGAATCGTAGTCGACGGAGCAAGAGTAAAACGCCAGTGCGCCGCGCGGCGTGAAGTTGCCTTCGCGTACCCTCGCGACTCCCCCGCTCGCTTCGCGACAGTGGAGGACAAATGGCCGCGCTGCGTCGCGAGGATTCTTTACTCGCTCCAGAGTGAGTCCCGCGTGCGAGAAAGTACGCCGGAAGTGCCGCATTTAGTGTCGCGCGTCGCGAACGCATCGATTAACGGCACGGGGCGACGAATGCGAGACGCGCGCAGTCTCTCGCGGGGGGAAGTCGTTGGTTAAACGGAATTCGGCCGTGTCTGTTTCGCGCCTCGGGTTCGCCTCGGACGACGATTGACGGTCGCGGGTGAGTGAATTTCGGCACCTGGCGCGATACCTGAAGCCAACGCTCGTCTTGCACACGGTTCTAGCACCGCGCGGAAAACCCGCTGGCGAACGATTAGGTATGTCCGAGGGGGGAACCGCATTGTGGTGTACAGATTTGCGGCATTACTGGCCATTACTAGGCACTTTTTGGACATTATAAAGATTAAATAAGATAAAGTAATGCTCACATTAATGGGCATTGGTGTGGGAGATTTTGGTGAGCGGTTTCCCCCTCGGGTATGTCGCACAGCGCGCGAACTTCCATCAAGTGTGTGCGGTTAATTGTATTGTTAGTACGATAAATTGTTTGACGGGCTAATTACGGGCGCGCGCACGCGCGTCAATTTCGGAGCGTTATTCTTCTCCCCCGTTTTAATAAAGAAAAGACGGATCGATGGTTACAAGTTAATTATTCCAAATTAGAGACTGTTATTAACGATTAATATTTTTAGAAGAGATTGATTTAATCGAGATAAGAGTTGGTGGTGACGATACGTTATGCATTGGTCGGGATCGGCTGCCTGTAATTAATAGATTAATTGTCGTAAATTAGTTATCGCGGATTATAGAAAGGGGAGATCGCTGTGGCGAACCGTTCGCGGCCGTTCGAGAGATCGCGCGTGATTTAATTGATAGTACGAAATAGCGATCGCGTTATATTCTTCATTAGAATCCGAATCACTGCAGTTCGTAGCTGTTCGGGTCAATTATTATAAATCAGTTATTGTAAATTAGAAATGGGGGAAATTGCCGTTTAGCGCCCGTGTTGTAACCGTTACGTTTATAAAATTATTATTACGCGCGTGAATTAATCGAAATGTACGGCAGTAACCGGGCGGTAATCGCGATCATTTTCTAAATTAGCCGCGATCATTGCTCGCAATTACCGCATGTAGTTGTTGCGGGGGCGGGGGCGGAAACGCGAAATCATAATTAATTCCGTGAAACCACGTTTGTAGGAGTCGCTTATCTGACCTCCGAATTACGATTTTACAATCGCATCGTCGTCTCTTGATCTCGATGTCTCGAGACGTCTGAGCGCGCGCACTTTCGAAAAGTCCATTTCAGGCAGGCTAGAGTCGTACGTTGCCGAGGAATAAGTTTGATACGTTGGAAGAAAAAAGAAATTACGAAAGATGCAACCTGGAGATTATCGTAAAAGAAGTATCGTGTAAAATTACGACTGTTGTTTCGGGATTATCTATTAAAAGGGTACATTTACATACGTAATAAATTGACATATATATTTTGTGCGTAATAACAACTTTATATAAGTAAACAGCTTGCTTTTAATGTTGCAATTTTCGTAAACTTTTATCGCATGTAAACAAGTATTTACAGAACAAAGAGCAAAAAGATACAAATTTTTATAAAAGTACAATTACAGTATTTTCATTATTAATGGTGCAATTACAGTTCGTTACGTAATTTTCCATATTTTTTTAACCGTGTAATTAATCGCGTATTGCGATACGCGATTAGTGACGACGTGGTGAAACGTGCGCTCGTACTCGTGCCGTTTTTCGTGCGTTTTCGCCGTTAAATTGTGCGTCCGTCGGTTAATACGCGCGATCGTAATGAGACGTGCGGCGATCTATATTTTCGTATCCGCGAGTGAGTGTAGCGAGTGTTGCAGCAGCGGCGATTCAGCGAGGAGGATTATCTCTCCGCAGCCGGCCGGTGAGTAAATTAAAAAAAAACTCTTCTTTTATTAGAATATTTTATTGTTTATTAATGGATGACGCGTGTAACGAACGAATTGGCGAGTAATTGAAGCGCGTGAAGTTAGCCTGCTTTTTCAAAATTCGTAAAAATTAATGGTAAAGTTCTGAATGCCCCAGCAAGAGTCCTAGAGTTTTCTACACTGATAGAAAAAATATCTTAATCCAAAAAAATATTACTTTACTCAAGGAAATTATTCATTAGGTGACTCCTAATAGCTTATTAACTTAAGTTAAAAAATTAATAAACAAATTAAAACACGCATTTCTTTAATTTAAGTATTTATTATGTGTATATGAAAGAATAGATCATTTTAAATTAAAAGAAATTATTTTAATTCCACAAAAGTAATTTTCACAGCGAAGAAAATTCTTATTTAACAAAATCAATTATTTTATTTAATAAATAGTATTCTATATCTCATGAAAATTTTATTTGTAGAAAATGTAAGGATTTAAATTAATTTATTTAATATAATACGTAGATTTATATACTTGAAATTTGATATTGTTATTTAAATAGAATAAATATTTACTTGAGTAAAGAAATAATTGTAAGTAAATCTATTTACTTAGTTTAGAAAAATTTTTCGTCAGTGTATTGATTTTAGAAATAGTTAAACGAATTGACGATCTTATCTGTAACGAGGTCGTTTATCGGCCGCAGTGATATTTTCTTAACTCATCTCTTTCCCCTTTGAATTCTATTAAAGAAACTTTGGAAGTTATTTAAGAATAACACAAAGCAAATGATATTTTACCCTGTATTTAAGCTAATCTCTGGTTTTCGTGAAATAAATAACGAAATATGGTCTTTTACAGGATCATTTGCAGATGTTTCGGCCTGGCGGTGCCGTGGGTGAGTCAATTCTCGCATTTGCATGGCTTGTAAATATATATATATATATAGATAATTTATTTACCATGTACTTCGTATCGCGACTGGAATTTCGCGCGTAGCGATGGACGCCATTACGGCAGTTGCATTGAAATAGGCAGCCTCTCGATGGCAGCGACGTAATTATAATTACTGGTTTTCACTCGATTTTTTTTACGAGATTATTTATAAGTTGAAATTGTAAATTTGTTAAAAACCTACTCTATATGGAGATAGATATTGTTATTAAATTGGGCCCGTCGCGATTACGAGTTACATAAAATTTTTACGAAGTCCGCCGCAGGCTCGCATTATCAGGCTCCTATTTTCGGTACGGTCCGCGTTTCGAATAATCGAAAACCGAGCTAACGAGAAATCGATACGACGCGATACCACTTATCCCTGTGACGAAATTCGCGAGCTCCAGCCGCGGATTAACCCTTCCGACGTTTTCCGCGCGGAGACGATATTCTTGAAAGAGTGTATTGTCTCGTCTCGATTTTGCACTTGACATACATGTCATTTTATACAAGTGTTATCTGGTCTCCGCGACTCTAATAAGGTACGAAGAGAAGACGGGTGGGAGATGAAATATAAAGTTATTATTTTGAAATTCCTTGGTCAATGAATGTGTCAGCTTAATAAAACTGACGCGGTAATTAGACATCGATACGCTATAAATTTACGATGAACTGGGATGCGCGGATGTGGCGTTTGTACGCGCAGATTTTAATTCGGAGGGACGGAGAGTTGATTCGCGCTCGTGAAAAACGCGAATCGCTCGCGCGGGGCCGGGCAATAACGGTAATCCTTTGATCTTTCAATTCCGCTGGCGCCTTATCAGCGGCGAGATGAACCGAGAAAACGGGAAAGAGATGGCGGTCGGATTACTCTGGGGAGAGGAGACGGTAAGGATATTTCTCCGCGCGTCGCGGGATACGCGGCGCGTGACGTTAATTCGGCTTTCGAGCTATTATCCGCGCTACGACTGCGCGCGCGGGCGCCGAAACGCGCTCCGCGACAACGTCGTAATGTCACCCCGTGCATTTGTAATCTCAATCTCGCGATCGTAACGCCGGCTGCGGATGTTTATGGGGACTCGCGTACTTTGAGACTGAGGCATTTGTTACGAGGGTAGGAGTCATTTCCGCGGGGTGATTGGGCGTCTCCTCGAGACGAGGTGCACGAAATTACAGCCGCAATAAAATATTTATCACATTACCGATAAGACGAGTTAAAACGAGCGTGCTGCTAGTAAAGGCTAAAATGAAAATTAATGACGCTAATAATATGGAACTTAAAAATACGCACTGCTGTTTATTCTTGTATTGCGTATTTAAATATGTATGTACGTTGCACACCAAGTTCTATTTTGTATTCACGGCACTAGGGAGAATTTGATACAAGTATGAAGAGAGTATCGATCTTACCTATTTGGCAAATTATGTATTAGAAATTCATTTGTGAGGTGCTTATTTTTATTCCTCGAATAAGAATTTAATAACAGTTAAAGTTATCTACGATTTAGTTGGCATTAAAGTGTCTACACGTACTTTCGATTCAGCGCCTTTTGTGCCATTATAATTCGTTATGTGAATTTAATTTTTATAAAAGTACGATCGTAATACAAGATAATTAAAATATATCGTAAAAGCTTTACGATTTTTCACGTATTTATTCACGAATTTTAAGGTTTCTCGGCAATAAAATCTTTTTCGGCCGCATATACGTGTACGTTATGAGGACTTGCAAACGTTTAAAGGATTTATCTAAAATCCCCGAACGTTCTTAGAAAGCTCGTAATTCATTTTATTCGCGTTACCAGTGCTCGGTCGAACTCAAAGAACCATCTCGGAGTGTGGTCGGCAAACTAGTCAGACAGTAAGAATCAATGCTCGTAAATTCGGATGGTTTATCGCGGTGAATGGTTGGTCATAATTCACGCTGGCCTAAGTCGCTGGGTTGGAGTGACGTAACGCGATGTCCTATCGTACTGCCTTTTTCCGGGAATATCGAGTCATAGCACGATGACGTATAGTGATAGCGAATAAATTTTGGCAGGGTGGCACTTAAAAGTGATTAATAACGACTCGTCGTCGAGTGTAAACTTGAAATCGGAATTCAAGTTTCACCGTAACGAGAACCGCGAATTAATTAAATTGTTACTAATACCGTTTTTAATTAGTGCAAAACCTCAAATGCGTAACAATATGAAAGCGAACAATCTGTTGCTGTCGATCGATGGGGTTTTCGTGAGCTCTATCATAAAATGTAACGTAATAGCGGGTTGAAAGTCTCGTCAGGTACGGAGGATCAATGGATAAGAAGTTGGAAAGGGATCGGGCGCTCGGACGGGCTATCCTGCCTCGAAATTATTTGGTCCGGTTTGCTTTTGTTGTTCTATCGCAACTATATACGGGCGTTTTAGCAAAGCGAGCAGATACACACACTGGCCAAGTCGGCCAAGTCGCTGAATGTGGTCATGTATATACCTGCGGCGGAACGGTTGGTGTGGCTCCTAGGAGTTAATTCATGCCTCCTGCGCTGGACCAGCTGGCGGGATAGGTCGCTCTTTGTAACAATCCCGACGTTTTCCAGCAACACCCGGCCACGGCATAAGGTTAATGGAAATTTCTAAGAGCGAACTATCGGCCCGTCGAAACACGATGGTGCTTTTCAATAAATGAACAGCACCTTTGTGCCTCACGGAGCGCCCATTAATATGTCATCGTTTCATTCGCGTAATCGCGTGTTCAATAGTAAATTCGTCTTCGGATTGCGGCCTGAATAGAGATTGGCTTTTTACCGGAGTTTGCTCTTGCGAGCTTTTAAGAAAAATTAGCGAGAATTTTACGAAGCTACATGTACCCGATCAATATGAATCTAATGAACGGGATTGCGATTTTATCACTACATATAATTATTGGGACAAATGATGAATTCTAACGGATTCGATTTTCGACCAAGATAAGAAAGGAAGACATTTCTACGGATTGGAGAATCGGTAACCCGAGTGACGCCACTAACGTAGTTATTCTAAAGTTTTTCGAGCATTGGTTTCACGTATACATATACGTTTGAGATACGAAGAAACCAATCTTTTTCGCAAATCCCTTCGTATCCTTCGGGCAGATTTTAAATATAGAAATAGGAGTTTGGTGCAACGGATGGGGTCGGATGGTTTCTCAGAAACGGACGAGGTAATTAATAGGGGGATGTGTTAGATCGCGAACGCGTTCGAAAAAAAGAACTTAATTGGAAGAGGTTTTACGGAAGGTAGTATTTGAAAAGATAGCTTCTCCGCCTTTTGCGCGATTTAACGCACAAACGCGTGGAATTTGACATGTAAGTTACCATTTCTACGTATATCGTGAAGAGATAATTGTCTCAACTGACAGGCTGACCACCTTGAAATCGTCGAAATGGATTTTGCAACTAAAATCACGCAACGCTGGATCTGTTATTGAATGTTTCGTGTTCCCAGGATAGGCCCTAAACGATAATGACAATTTGAACGTCAGAAATAAATCATATCTTTAAACTAACATATCATTCAGTGATGTTAAAAACGACAAATGGAAGTATCGAGATTGTCAATGGTTTATTAACTTGTTTTATTCAAGTTGATATTTTATTATCAATTTATTTGTGAAAATGTATTATTTGTCCACGTGTCTTGATACTTTTTTGATTGATTAAACGGAATATATTTTTTTTATCTAATTAAAGGGGAGGGGAATAGAGAGGAACAGAGCAGAGAAAGAAAGATCTTTAATTATCTCGGTTAATATATGTAAAATGATAGAAAGTATGTAAGCTTACGTTTGAAAAATAAGTTCTGCGTATAAAACTCATCACGGAGGAATATATTGTAGATTATATTAACGATTGAAATAACAATACGTTACTGTATCAGTTTTATGCCAAAAAGGTAATATCTCCTTTCAATTTAATTAAAAAATGAGTAATGGCTTTTGGTAATCAGTGGTTTCCGTGGATTTTCCACTTTCCTAATGCTTAAATTAAAACCAACCCTCTGTCACATCAAGGATCGGTCAGAGCCTGGTAATCCGTAAAAATAGCGAGAATCATATTGAATAATCCATCATTTTGACATGTCGGACCGCAGGCCTGAAATATGACACATTTTACCCCGTAGTAATTTTCTTTATTTTTTTGCGTCGAACATTATTCTCGAGATTATTCTTAAGAAAAGATGCTTTGGCTTTCGAGAACGCTAGAATTTTTTCAATTAGATTCTTTTTCGACATTTTTTGTTACACGTGAAAATCGCGTTCGTAGCCAAATTATTTCGTCTTAATTCTGTCGATCGTGTCCGCCGATCAGACAGTCCTGTGACAGAAATCCCATTAGAAATTACCTAACGCGGAGCAGTACGTGGCTGTCGAATCTACCGCGGCGCCAGCTGAGAGACGTCTTATCAAACATGCAGGGGCGAGGTGGAATTTTCTACCGAACGACAACGGGTTTCACCGAAACAGAGGGAGAGAGAGAGACCTTTCGGTGGAGGGAAGGCGAGGGAGGGGGTGAGAGATTATCGAGTCTCTCACGGAAACGAGACCGTCCGTCGGGGATCGCGAAAATCCCTTGCGCGAGATTTGTCATCCTTTATACGACCACCGGCGCGCTCGTGTCAAAGGAGTGACGCACACGGGAAGCTTTGTCAGAAATACGGGGACCCTCCACTTACCTATCTACGGTACCCCTACATACACGCATATTATCCGGCTGTTTGCATAGGTATATGGCCATAGTCGTCGTTCTGGAGATGGTGGCAATATTTGCGCGGTCCTGACAGGAAGACAATGAGACTCGACCCGACACGCGATATACAACCATCCTCTCCTGGTTCTCCCCAATGTCTCTTCTTCTATCTCTCTGTTTCTCACTCTCTCTCTCTCTCTCTCTATCCCTATCTTGTCCATTCTCTCTCTCATCCGCCCCTCAACCTCTGCCATCCTCTCCATTATGTAGCCTCCACGCTTAGACGTATCTAGTTGGAGAAAAATAGAGCCACGAACGTGTCCGACAGTAATCCTGAATTTTAAATTAATCCTACGATCTTCCAAAATTAAAGTGCGCTTTGCTGTTATTTTGCATATCCACTGAGATCACGGTGCCGTGGCTGCTTTGTTCAGTGTCTTATCTTGAAACGATCTTATCTCTCTCTCACAGACACAGTGGTAGAAACTGTCGCCCGTATATTATATATTTATCAATTTATTTTTTAAAAATAGGTACGTACAATTAGATTGAATAATTTATACTCGAGATACTTACAACTTGTTAAGTGTATGGTACAATTTACATTTCGCTTACTGTTGAGAGAAATTGATTTTAAACGCGTTACTAAGGCATCGTGAAATTGAGAATTGTTTTTCTCCGGGTTGCTTGGTAAGCCGTAGGAAATTAAATTACGTTATTTATAGACATTAAGCATTTATTTATACCTACATACATGCATCATACAGCACATTCTATTAAATTAATATCACGCTAGGCCGCTCTTATATATTCATAAGTGACAATTACATTTTATTATGATTTATCGGATTTATTAAAGCAAATTAATGCAGTTCAATTTAACTCCATTAAATTCGTAATGCCATTTGCATATCGTTTGTTATTTTCATCAAATGAGAACGTATCGTAAAATAACGTACACGTTCGCACGTGTTACAATTATTACACAGCCTTACAAAAGGCGCGCGTATTTTGGACCGAATTTCACGGCTAATTCAAGGCCGTTGCTCTCGCCTCCTAATCGCAAAGTATCCTGACAGCCTCGACACGGTCTCACTGGGAAAAGGGAGGGTGGATGGGGGGAGGTGGATCGCGGAAGAAAAAGGTCATCTGTGAAAAATTTCCACCGCAATAGGGTGTAACCTCCGGGGATAAGTAGCTGTCGCTTCCGTTGCCGTGCTTCCGCGTCGTTTCTAGGAAAACCCGCAGCTTTCACGGCTTTCGGACAAATTGTGAGGAGAATGATGTATCGGCAAGCGGGTCGACGCGAGGGAGGGAAACGTTGAAGGACCTCCCGGCGTGTTTCTTCGAGTTTGTTACATCCGTCTGGAGAACTACTCGGCCCACCGTGATGTCTGCCCGCACAACCGCCCATTACGTTCCATTGTATTCCCATTGTAGAAAGTCCCATTTCTTTCTAAAAAGAGGAGAGCCATCCCCGAACCGGCTACAATTACATTTTCACATCCCAGGTTTTGGACAAGTCGACCCTGCCGCGCTCGAAAACACTGTCAGGGAGAAAGATTTCTCGCTGATTGGCGCGGCCGCGTTTTATCTTCACGAGCATCTGCTGCGTGCGGCGCCGGGCCTAAAGTTTGGCGCGAGTCATCTCGCCGCCGGATTAATTTTAGCTCCTCCGATAAGGACACCGGTTGCGTCAGGCAGAGGAAGGTGTGAAAGAGCGGCAGGTAGAGGAATGAGGGATTCGTAGGGTTGGACCATTTCGATCGTATAACTTTGATACGGGATTGATAGCGTGTTGCCTGTGTGTGTTTTTTTTCTCGTTTTAAGCGTCTCTCTGTCCCTCGATTTTTATAGCTTTTTTTATGCGATTCCGTTACTTTGCGTTAATGTTACGCGTGGTGAGCTGAATTATACTTTTCGTCGTACATCGTTGATGTACATTAACCTGCCTTTCGATAGTAACTAATTGTCAATTAATTTCCCATTATAATGTACCGTCATTAACCATTATAATACTCCAAAATCCGCTATCGCGATTCGTATTTCATACTAAATGTGCCTGTCTCCGATTTTGAAATACATACGGTTAATATACCGGACGTGGTATTCGATATTATTCCGCGCCGGGATTGATACGATCGGATTTGACGCTAAACGCGGGATATGAAGACGAGCGTAAAACAAGCGTGACGCGACATTAACGTGAAACACATTCCGACATTACATCTATGACACGCCATCCTTCGAAGTGCACCTTCTCCGGCGCGTTAGTTTCACCATAATTTGAAGCGGCCGACAGGTCGGAATGTTTATACCCCGTGGATACTTTACCCGTCCACCGCTCTGTGGCCTAAGCCCGTGATATATAACGGGCAGAGTTGACTAATCCCTTTCGCCCCTTGCGGTCATGGCGCGGTGTACGGAATATAAGTGGCCCTTCGTCTCCTCCGAGATATATTTCAGAATTATACTGCCGCAATCACTTGCCAGTTACGAAAGAGCGCGCGAGAGAGAGAGAACGCGAGTTCCTTTTTTTCGTCTTTTTAATTTTTGACAACTTACATTTTATATGGCAGTTGAATTCTTACATCCTTTTTACCGAGATTCCCGCGCATTACAAGTATAAAAGCGAATGATATATTATCGGGGAATCTACCGTACGCAGAAGCGTCGCTATCCTTCCAGTTGTGGAGGAACGAACTAAGAATAATGGCGGTTACTAAAATTTAATGTTGGCGTATGAAAAGTTGTAATGAAAGACAGCCAATCATATTATCGCACAAAGGGCAGACTTGGCATTGATAAAAGAACGTATAAATAGGAAGATTAGCAGTCGCGCACTTGAAGATTTCAAGTATAAGTAATTCTTATATGGATGGATCGTTTAATCCTTTTTTTTCCAAGCAATTAATTAAGGCTATATTTTAACGGAGATTTTCTACTAATTTTTGTTAAATATTTATTTGTGCTACATTTGAAAGTGCAACAATCGTCACTCCTTCGTTTTCTTACGATAGAAAAACAGACTCTGCTCCTGATTAATTTTCTTCAAACTTTTGATTCGAGTCGTCAGTCATGTACATTTATAACGCGCCCTTTGTTATTTAAAGAGCAGCAAGTATCCACGCGATGTAGCGAGCAGACGACGTCAATTGTGAGGGAACCTTTCTGGAAATTAAACTCGTTGGAAATCTAATTCCGAGTAATCAAGCTTTCGCCACATTTCACTCGTGCCGTAGTCGTCTGACTTCGCCCGCGCTCGCCACCTTTTGCGGAAATGAACGTACGCGCGTAATCTCATAAAAACACAAATGACATAAAGAGATTCTTGCGCAAATTTTAGAAATACATTCCACGGCGGTTTGAGAAGCCGCGCTCGCCGCCAGCCGGCGGTCTCGTTTCGACAATCGAATTTTACGATTAGCACTGCAGTCTTTTAACGAAACGCACAGCTGGTATCTCCCGTTGATTTACACACGTGTTGTGCATAATACGTATTTTTAATGATCACTATGCTTCAAAATATATTAGCTGCGCGTGTGCAGTCGTACATTAAGAACTGCTTTTTGAAGGACTTAAAATTCTGTATGTAGACTTCATCGAGACAGGATTAAGATGTACGCTCTAATTAATTGAAACGCGATCAAGACTACAACGTCCAGCCGAAATTAATTGTAATTAATTGAACGCACATAGTCTTGATATAATTATATCAGTTTATTTATAACTAGAGGAATTTTTATGTGATTAAAGGACCAGCGTGTCTTAATTTTTTTCTCATTCCAATTAGGCCCATAAAAGACGGATGATAACAAGTGGCCGAATATCGAAGCATGTTTTATAAAGCCATTATTCGAGCTTAAGTGAATACATAAACAGCGGCTATTCATCAAACTGTCCTTTAGTCTGCCCGTGTCTTGCCCTTGTAAGGTACGAGCGACGCGGTTACATGACTAATAAATAAGACGTACGCGAGCTGAACGATTTCAGCCGGCCGCTCGCCGGCGAGCCTTAATATTATGCGATACATGTTACGATATTTCGCTACAAGGGCGCATTTTGCCGAACGCGGTTGTCGTATATAAACGATGCAATTTTGTGGTCGCACATGTTGAACAAAATGAATAAATACATGCTGTCAGGACGAATATTCTTATACAATCATTACATTTTGGACGGACGATAGTATAGGTATCGCGTTTGAGAAACGTTGAGTAAACAGTTGATCTGACTGGAGTAACAATTAACCAATTCCATGGAATATGATGTCCGGTACGGTATATTGAGTTTTTGCATTTTGTGAAATTATGATTCGTTGATGTGTAGTTTTCAACATTTTTCCTCGCTGTTTGAAAATATATCCATAAATTAAAATTCATTTATTTCACGTTTTGTATTTTGTAATAACATTTAGAAAAGCGAGAACAAACGTTGACGCGCTATACGTATAAGTCGAGTTTTTACATCGGTTAAGTTTTTTTATACCTGCATGGCAAATTTCGGACGCGAAATTATACGGGGATTAATAAGGGGCAAAAAGAAAAGAATAGAATTCCTAGTAAACGAATCCTGGGAGGCCCGAGTGAGATCGCTCATCCATCCAAAAAGTACGACGATCGAGGTCACGAAATCAAGTGCGGTTTTAAACGTAAGGCACCCGACACGCGCAGTAAATCATAGCCGCGTTACGGAATCGTCTCTCGGCTGCGAAGCGTCTCCAGATGACGCGGGGACGAAGATTCTGGCGGAATGATCGGGGCAAGGAAAAAGAAGAGGGAGAAGAAAGATCGGGATGACTCTCGTCCTCCTGACGAGAAACACTGTCGACGGGCGGGCGAGGGGCCGCGGCAGATTTCGAGGCACAATAATTTGAACGGCGGTCATATTTCACTAAGGCGGCCGTGAGTTATGGCAGTCGTGGCTGACGCAAATGATTTAGGTTTAATAACGACGAGCCGTCCGGCCCAGGTCAGCTGGGCATTGTGAGTGAGACGACGGGGCCTCCTCTCCCCTTTCTTCTCTTTCTCCTCGATGTCTTCTGCTCTCGAGTTGATCTCGTGTTTGTGTATGATATTAACGGGGAAGGTAAAGGTGTGCGATAACGGAGAAAATTCGCCCGATTACCGTTCCAGCTTGTGACTTTGGGAATGCAATCAATAATTATAGAAGGGTTATAGAAAAATGAGAGATTGAGAGACGGAGATTATTTCACGTTTGTTTCTAGATTTTTCCAAAATTGTCAAATATCACGCGTCGTAGCGAAATATTATTATTGCATTTGTTGCATATTTTGTATTTCCCTTATATTTATTTTTTAGCGAGTAATATTTTTCTATGTTACTTTCATTTGCTTCGCTCCGAGTTTCACGATATCAGGTCCTTTATTACTGTGTATAAATGTCAGAGACATAATACTCTTTTAAAAGATCTCGTGACGACTGATGACACCGCTAGTACTCGCTCCTGCGTAATCAAGAAACAACTGTACCAGAGTATTTTAGTAGGAACGTAATTTTATAAAGGCTATTCACCATGTAACAGAATAACACGGTGTTCCTTTGATCGCATTTCTTTTCTACCTATAGCATCTTTCCGTAGACGGTGACTTAAATGATTTCTTGACTGATGTGTAATGTAGGAAGTAAGAGATGAATGCAACAACATAGCTGTAGGTAGTTGTAGATCAGTACGTTTATACCGGGTGTCTATTACTAAGGAAAAATCTGGAAAACTATTGCATCGAGATCTGTTATAATTTTGCCTGGAGGTTTTAATTAAAATATTTGAAAAATCAAGGAATTCTCTGAAATTTTTATAAATATTGAGATTAATGTATTGCACGTACATTAAGACAAGCACAATAATAAAATCTAGTTTCATAATTGATCTTAAAAAATTTTAAATTGAAAATTTTTAAATATAATATATTTTTAGTTTTTGTTTCTCTCTTCTTTTATTTTGAAAAAGAAGTAGACTCGTGGGCTTTCTGGTCTGTGGTTTGTATATTTTAGTTAATTATGCCTCTGTTTGAGAATACCACAGATAAAATAGTCATACTGCTTTTTTGCAAGTGTAATTTTTCGCGCGAAAATCATAAGCAAAATCATGGGAGGGAAATTTTCTGTCTTTCGCAAACGTATCGAACGTTTTCGAGTTTTTCCGTTTTTCTTTGTATTTAAATCGAAGTTGATGTTTAGAAACAACGTGAAATACAAAGTGAAAACGAATAAACGGACCGGATAGTGTAGACAAAGAATGACAGTATCGAGGCGATATTTATTATCTTTTGAACAAATGTTTATAGTCTCTTTGCGCTTAGAAAAGTCATATTGAGAACATGCATTTCTATATTATCTACGAGTTTCTTGAAACGTAATGGTTCCTTAAAACTTTCAGTCTTTAGATACTATATCTTTAATGCTTTCGAAATGTTTCGAGATACATTTCAAATATAAGAAAAAAGTATACAGGGTTTCGGTATAATTTTATTCTTTTAACGATAAATGCAACGTGAGCAGCTAGGCTTTGAAAAAATCGATACAAAATATTTAAAAATAGTTTTTTTATTGATGATGAGCAAAGCACTCTCATTAATAATCAATTTTATTTTTTAAATTGTTAAATTTTTTCGTATAATATAATAATAAAAATATTTGTAAAGAGAAAAATCTACATTTTCTGCTTAAAAATTTTGTAATGTGTAAAACATAAAGAAATTATTAAGGATTAAGTTATCCGAGGAACTTTATCTGAGGAAGGAAGGATTGAAAGCTGCGAAATCGTGCGCGAGGATAGATTAAAAAAAGAGCCGGAGTAGCTGCGAATGAAGCAGAATGATTGAGGGACAGTAATGACGGAACTACCTGACGCGTGACGGTTAATTTCCTCCATTGTTAGAGAGCTGGGGGGGAGGGGGGCCCTTTCCTCGCCGTTTCCGTGCTCACTGGCTGGACTGAGACCATATTCTTATACTGGTGCGGATAAAAGAGGGAACTATGAAGCGAATGAAGGAAGTAGTGTAGTACCTAACACTTAACCTTAATAGGGAGCTTACATGTTACTTATGAGAAAGCCTTCTCGTTCGTAACTGACGACGAAAGGTATCATGTGTTTCGGTTAAGAAATTAAATCTGATCGAAATTTTGGTTTAATCGTATTTACCTGTAATTAATAGATTCACTTTATCTTTTTCCACCTTTTTTTTAAATTAATACGCGAGATTGAACAAGCGAAAATTTTTTAAATACGAAGAATTGAAGTTATTGTGTATATTAATAATATATACTTACATTATTTATTATTTATCAGTCTGAATATAATTTTTTAAGAAAATTATATCTTAAATTAAACAAATAAAGAAACAGGTTGTTTCTTCTCTAGTGGTAGTTTGTAAAAATATAGACATGATACTTTTTGCGTTTGCATTTTTAGTTCTGATCTTAATAGAGAGTAGAGTATCACGTGGTACTTTTACAAAATCAAGTTTTCATGTTTTTAGTTTATTCTAACGTTGACCAACAACTGCGTCCCTCTAATCTCGGAAACAATTTATTCCCATTAAATATGAACGCTTTTTAGCTGATGTTTTCCATCCCATTCACGATGCGAGCTATCGAGAGCGCTTGAAGGGGTCCGGTCGTGAACGGGACCGAACAGTATCCAACACCCACTAATGCCACGTTTTGATGCTTGTGCATGTACGTGTGCGCACTAGAGTGTTGTGTTTATGGCCGCGGTGGAATTTCAGTTAGTTCCCCGCGGCAGGATGGAGATAATACAATTCCGGGTCGCGACGATGACGCGTATCTGCTCTATTGGAGTCTGCGAGACCGTGGCATAAATAAATATATCCGTATTCCTAATGTTCAAACCCACTCTCGTCCGTGTCTGCCGATGATCCTTTGTTTCGGACCGAGATCTCGAAGGTTCGCTGTTACTCATGTAAATATGCGAGTTTGTGGATGCGCAGCTGAGCTCATTTAGTCTACGGATTATTCACGCGAGAAATTTTTCCGTGCCCGAGATAACGGGCAAGTGTTGAAAGAAAAGAAGATAAGACAAACTTGATGTGTACAATTGAGCTTAGAGTAGAAAGCCGGCACAAAGAATACTGAATTCTTTGGTTTTTTTTTTTACCAACGCTACAAGTATTTCAATGCTGCTAAAGGATTATTAGATTTATAGCGAAATGAATTTTGTTTAATCACATTACTTGATTTTTATGCCGTTTAAATATAGTCTAGCAGAATAATCTAATTTTTGCCAAACTTGTTTCTTTAATTTTAACACTTTAAATTATTCGTGGTGCTCCGGCGACAAGTTTTCCAGATAGAAATTGATTCTATTAACACGCATAAGCGAGTAGCTGGCAACAATCGGCATATATCGATGCCGTTATTCCGGCATTAATGATGAAAGGCACTTTCCGGCACTCACGCGCCTTTGTCTCGAACGCGAAGTCAGGAAGTAGCAGTTTCCTACACGTTAATCGCTTTCGCGCGACTCCGCCGCGCGAATTGTGAAACAATGCCGTCGAAGTTGGAGATCTTCGACTAATCGTCGACGTTCAACTCCTGCACCGTGCGGCGCAATTTTGCGAAGATTAGCGAGCAATCAGCCCCTTTCACGACGGATCCCTCGCCTCGACCGTTCGATTCAGCCGTCCCCGAAACGGTGCACTTTCTTCTCGAGAACATTTGATTTAATTACCGCGAGGAATGGCGTGAAGCTACGTGTTCTCTCTCTCTCACTCTCTCTCTCTTTCTGTCTGTCTCTCTCTCTCTCTCTCTCTGTCCGTTCGCTAGTGGGCATAGTCTGACCAGTTCCGGGACAAAAATGGCCTTATTTCTGGCCTCCCGCTGCTGCGTCACTTCCTGCCGGGGGTTGAAACGATTTTCGAGGACGCGGACTAGCTACGATAGGGCAGAGATAACCGTAATTCTTGTGAAAAAAACTCTGCATATCTCGCTGTCATACAAGAAAGATTTAACGATGACCCCGACACTATTTTCATTATTCATGAACGAACGAAATTAATGCGTTAGATCACATCCCGCAAAAGAATTCTTTGAATATATAATTGCAATTGTCATAGGACGACAGATAAACGTTAGTAATTAGATTTCAACTATTCCATTTCCTTCTACTGCGTCTACTTACTACATTTTTTTCATTGATTTATTCATGTTAATAATCTTAGAATAGACTTTAGTTTAATATTTATTGAAGAATAGAGATTTAAGTCACCATTGTATAGCAGACATTATTATTAGCTATTTCTGTAAAGGAAATTTTGGGAATATTTTATCATTTTAAAAATAACGCGAAATAAAGATAATAAAGGTGACATATTAGTGCGCCTTTTAACTTTTATAAAACATAATCGAATGATACTAATAATCACTGGTAATTATGTTATAAGGTATTAAAATTAATTGACTTAACTTATCAATATACGAAACCGCGTTTAGCATTAAGCAATACATACAATATGATTAAAATGTGTCTCGAATCGTTTTACTTTTCTCAACTCAATTTCCTTTTAGTCCGAAATGACTTCCTTTCGCTCGGGTTTATTAAAATTTAATGACAATTAAAGTTTCGCTAATTTCATGAATGGTATAATAAAGTTTTTGATCTTCCTCGCTCTATATAGCGCAAAAGAAGTAAACGAACGAACTGCGTCTCACATGTCAGATCGGATCCAATTTTACTCATTACGCGACCGACTAACGGCCCTGACTTTTCAAAGGGTGTTTCTTCAAAGAAAATAACGATTCCCCAATCAATGGTAACATCAATGGAAATGGAGCGTGCGCACTCGCTCGTTCTCGTTTCGTCGCTTTCTAAAAACGTGGCTGTTGATAAACCGGTATTTGCTATAAACAGAGCATTCTTCCAACTTTTACGTAGTTCGAATTAAACGGCTCGATATTTTCAATCGGCTTCGATTGTTTTGACGTTGACATCCATTGTCACAAGAGCTCTCTTCGTACAACCTATCGCAATTTTTCCCCGAGGGATTATTTTGACCTGCATTTACTATGTTTATGACGAGCTTATTGCCGGCATGCTGTTATCGATGTCGGATTATTGTTTACGTGTGTGGACTTGTATATCCACAATAACATAATTATATTATAATTTGATGATAAAAGAAAGAAATGGATGCGTGAAACAGCAGAAGATCAACATTGTTGCGCTTTTTTTTTCTACGAAAAGCCAGCGAGCACGAACAGTGGGTTTTCTGTGGAAACTAATAATTGGCGTGATAGATACATGTTGTATCTGTTGAAATGTCGTGTCCGCGTAGCGTGCCGGAAATTATTTGATTATCGTGCAATGCCACACGGGACAAGGTATTCCACATGCGCGGTGGATAAAGACGGATAAGCGATATACGTTCGTGCCGCTGCGATCGGTGGTGACACTTTTATGCGCTGTATGCAGAAGGCGCGGGTAATCAAAAACTCGTTAAGACGATTTATAATTTGCCACTGCATTAACCCCCCTCCTCTCGCGCACGGCTAATATATGGATATATGCACAGTCAATTTTTCTCGGTCAATTATGTGCTCCGATTATTTTTATACAGGACGTTTCAGGAGGAAACCAACAATTCCCGTAATTCTATAAATTAGTGTTTTACGATAAATCGCTGTGGAGAATGACAATGTGAAGGATATATTTATTATTAGCAATTGGTGAATCTATTAATTAGTGTATGAGTTTTCAAAGTAACATAGTTTTTTAATCCGTTTATTCAATTTTCTAATTTCTTTTGATTAAAAAAAAACACATATTTGAAAGGTATTCGTATGCAGCAGAAATTGCTGTTATTATTAATTATTCGACGTCGGGATATCGGGAAATAATGTAAAAATTTTTCGGAGGGTTTATTGCTCGTTTATAATAGTCGGTATTCCGAAGCGGACCTTTACGCGACCTTCTCCCCGCTGAAAACGCTAGAATAATACACTGCCGAGGTCTGGCATATCCCTCCTGGGACGTTCTGTATCTTTCGCGAGCGGCATATAGGGGTGCGAATGTTTGTGCCACGAAGGAGCGAAATACAGCATAGCCGCCGTTGCCGCGGGAGGATCGTCGAGGTAATAAGAACGATATATTGCCCGCCACACGCGTGTGCACGTGCTACATGAGACTTGAATTATAATAATTGAGAGGGCGGGCAGATATGAAACGTCGGCGCCTCTCTCTCGTGCAAATTAAGGAGCAAACTGTCGGTTCGCAATCTCGCATTAGTCTCCACGGAAGCTTAACGACGAACGTGAGATTTAGGCGCGGATTAAACGATTTGCGAAGATCCTGTGTTGATAATTAGGCGGGATCGTTTCGATTAATCGGATCATATGATACCCGATAATTAATTGATGTCGGCGCGGCGCGAGGCAATAGAATTTAGTAAATATCGATGGAACAAGCGGGAAGCGCGTGTCCGTTTCCAAAACACGAGGCTTTCCAATCAAATGAAGAGCCATCGGAGGCTTTGTATTTTTTTCTCCCAAAGTACTCGTAAATTCCGCTGAAATGTCTGTGGAAATTATTGCACTTCCGCGGCAGCGCGATCGCGCGCTGGCAAAACGAAATCAATAACCGCACGGTCGGTTTCCGTTTTCGCCGAACGTTCGAATGAGGAGAGGGTTAAACGCGGGCCCAGCGCGCACGTTTCAATGATTTTGTACGAGTAAATTTGCAACGCGAGTCGAAATGTTAATTGTGCCCTAACGACCGGCTGCGATAACAAGGAGTAATATTTGTTTGCTATTGTGCCCGCGTTCTAGACGCAAACTACAATCGCGGTGTTGACTTCGAGGCATCGAATCGAACGTAATTATTATCAATCTTAAGAATTAAATCGATCTTTTCATATGGTCGCCCTACGAGGACCTTTATGTATTCGATTAAAGCGACTACCGAGGAAAAAAGAAGACTGCTCTATGCCGGGGAAATGCCTTTCTTCGGCGAATCGATATGCAGGAAATTCAGGAGCCACGGCAAAAAAAGGATCGACACGATACGTGCATTAAAAGTCGATGGCTTTTTTTCGCGCGGCCCCTCTGACCCCAATATCGCGATAGATATATGAAATATGACCGGCTGGCGCGATCGTCTGCGGGATCGGCGAACACGTCAAGCGAGAAGTTGCTCGAAAAGTGCACTTCCTGCGAGAATTCCCAAGCACTTTATCGGGATTTGCCGAGCCCCGCGGGAGGGTGTCTTCGACCGAATGCTCGCTGGACCAAGACTACGATTCTCTCTATGCGTACCGTAAAAAATAGCTTTCCTTAAATTCGTCGGCGCCTGCTAGGCGAGACTCTGCTGCCTCCGCGACGAAATTTAGCTAGACGCAATAAACAATGTCGGGAATCCGTGAAGCGTGACTTCCGCGGGCCTGCGAAAATAGACAAAACTATGGGCGACGTAAATGCAGATTGACGCTCGTATTAGCAGCCGCATCTCAATGTTATTATCACATTAGTGGTTTCGTGATACGACAAAACTATAGAAGGGAAGAAACGAACATTTCTAAAAGAATTAGTATAGTAAAGAGACTGGAAAGTAACGTAAAAAATTCCTTTTTTCCCCTTCTTACACACAGAATTTAAATTCGATAGATCTTTACGCGACTCGTGTTTTCATTCCCACGTCAATTTCTGAAAAATGCTGTACTGACGTCGCGGAGAGAGCTGCGTGAGAAAGAGATGTCCGTCGATACATTAGCGCCAAGTGATACACTTGTCAATGCGAAGTGGCAGGGCAAACAGGGTTATTTCTTCTTGGTAGAAGAAGGGTCGGGGCCGTTGTCTGCTTGAGAGGGAGTCGTCACCGGGTCTGCGGATTCAACGGACCAAGAGGGAATCCCTCTCTATGCGCGAGCGATAAAAAATGGACTTGCTTAAACTCGGCGTCAACCCCAAGCACACCACCTTTTTCCTCTCTTTCTCATTCTTTTGCTAGAAGAAGCTCGGCCAAGCATTGCGGCGATAAATAATGGCGATGCCCGGCCCCGGCGCGCGTGGGGTGCGCCGGACCAGGAAAGTAATGAGAACTTTGCACCTCCGCCCCGCTGCGTATAATGTCGAATGGTACACGTATCGTCGATTTAATGTACACTCGGGGGAGCGCCGGCGCGCTGCTTTATTATTTATTGCGAGTACATAAATTTAATGAGGATCGTTATCGGGGCGAACGCGCCTTTAGAGCGCGCTTCGAATGCATCGCAGATGGGCTCGCAAAAGTGAATACTCGTGAGAAAAGCTCGCCCGTTGTGCATACGCGTACGTGTGCACTTGTGCATGCGACGTGACACCGCCGCGTACGCGGAGAAAAACGTCCCGTTTGTCGCGAATTCGAATGTACGCGGGCACGAATGTACGGATTTTGCGAATGTAGCGTGACGACAATAAGTAGCGACATTTTATTCGACGCGGTATACGATACGGCGAGTGCAATTTATTGATGTATCATTTTACAGATATAACTGTACGCTTCTATTCATTACATTTTCGCTTTATCTCAGAAAAGACTACATTTCATAAATATCTGTCTCTATCCATTGCATTTTGAAAGAGATTACTTTTTTATGCGTTGGTTGCAATACTCTTTCCATATTTTCAACTTTTATTTCACTTTTATTATTTATCTTTATCTCAGTGCGAGTCTTCTTTTCAAAGTTCATGAATACTTCTTTTTTTTACCCCGAAAACGTGTCGCATTGTCTGGAGACTTTCTTATCAGGGACCGTTTCTCGCCGATTAAATCGCCAGATGATTAAATTGAAACCACATGTGATTCATCGTACTTTTCAGTTGGCAAATGCGAAGAATACGGCACGAATGCGCACGCAATCGGATTTCACTATGTAGTTACGAAACTTTATAGCGGCGTATTGCCATTAGTCATGCGGTTACGGCCATTACGCTCTGAATTTTAAGTTCCAATAACACGGGAAGATCATTCACGGTTCATATTGCATCTATTAATACCTCTCTATCAGATGTTCTTTGCTCGCTTATCTTGCGTAAAGGAGAAAGACAACGAGTGAAAATGGAAGCGCGTTTTAAATAACATCTAGTATAAAGTCTATCTGTTTCCTCATTATTGATATTTTTGTTACCATTACATTTTGATATTTCCATCAACTTTTACAAAAGTTTTTGTGGCATAGATAAAACAAGTTGGAAATAATTTATTATTTAGTATTGTAGTAACATAGATAAAAATTCTAATTTTATTAATAATTCTAAATGTCTTTCCGGGAAGCGCATTTTCTTTGTCGTGAAAGAACAAGAGAGAGACTTTAATGCATTGGAGTAATTTATACTTTATTCGCCCAACACTTGTTGTCAGAAATGGAGGTAACAATCGCAAATTCGGTGTCAATTGGAGAGCAACTGGTTGCCAGCGCCGCGTGACATTCGACCTTTGTAAAATTGACAGTGGTCTAAGCACTCTCGCCCTTTTTTACAAGTTGATCGAAAATCCTTGTTTATTCTCGAGCCACTCTCGCACGACCATCTGAGACTCCTTTAAAGGAAGAACGTTTTCCTTTGCGCGACTTCGGCACGCCATCCATCGGCGTCCTTTAACGCGTTTTTCCGAGGACAGTCTATCGGGGCGAAAGTTTTTCCGCGCGTCGCGTCCCTTTATATATGAGAATCAGCAAAAACACCCCCTCTAACCAGATCCATAATTCATACATCCTCCAGCGCCCTTAAATGCCATTTGCCCCGTCGTGATTTCCAATGGTATCGTTCTATTATGCCTTCGTGCGTGAAACCGAGGCCGATAATGGTCGTGGTGGTTTCGACGTCAGCGGGCAGTGTCGGTGGTAGTGGTGTTGACTGTGCTGGTGGCTTAATATTTCGGTACTCCTCCGGTACGCAGTGTTTTATCAACCCTCCGAAAACTAGGCGGCGGATTAAACCCCGTGCGTCAGCAATTTTCCACCGGCAGCTGTAATAAGTCCTCGTTGGTGGGACAATATGATTTCCGCGAGATTATATCAGGAATAATGATGAAGGGTGTGCTCCTCCCGGAAAATTGGTTTGCGTGTTTACTCCGCCATCTCGCAAGCAAGCGTGACTGGCCGTCTTTTTTTACTCCTCGAGAAAAGCGAAGCTTTAGCATTTCGTTTGTCCCGTGTATCTCGTCAACTTATATATCTTAAATCTCTTTACTTTTAATACTTTGTACGTTTTTTAATCTCTGGAGATGAAGATATTGATTATATGACAAGATAGAGTAAAACTATTTGTTATTTAGTAATTTATTTACTTTGAATGCGAGACATTCTATCGTTGTAAGGTAATTTAATTAACTTTCTCATCTTGGTCTTTAATATTAAAAGGATTTAAAAGGTTTCCTCCAGGTAAAGGAGTTATTAGTAATATTAATAAGTAATATTATACAATATATATACCTTCCTTATCGCATTTTTCTTTTTTAAAATAATTTGCTCGTAAAAACAAATGTTCTGAATCCTTAACAATTTTGTGGTAAGAAGTGATCAAGTCTTTGAAACAAAAGTAGAAATTATTAAATATACGTACGGTACAAGCCATCATTTGGTAAACGTGGGTAATGTGACAAAGAAATTGAATTTTATATTTTACGCAATCGTGTTTGTACTGTTGCAAAATAACATTAACGATTTACTTGGCCATTTGCTGGTTTATTTCCCGTGTATTGAAAAGTTCACCATTGGTTTTTAACATACGCTATTACTCTGAAGTGACTTATTCTCTGAAGAAAGGGCCAAACGAATCTTTGTAGCTTTACTTTACGAGACTATTCTCTGAAGGTACAGCATGGACGAATTTCTATGAGTTTTCTCAGAATTCCAAGTAGCTTTTCTCGGTTCTGCATCTCAGGTGCGTCACTCTGCTATTTCAGATGCAGGCGATATTTGGTTTTGCATAAAACCGACCGGGCGCTCGTCGAAAAAAAAAGAACTCGACGATCCGAGAAATCCGCAACGTCGTTCGAATTTTTCCGCGAGAACTTGAAACGAGATTCTCACTAGAGGCAGAGATTGAAATTTCGTGATTCTCGCTGGATTATATCGCGCATAAACTCGTGGAGGAAAGATATCGCTTCGCGCAGTCGTGTCAGCTCGTAACTGTTGCTTTTCCACGTGGACTGGACCGGGCCTCTTCGTGTACTTTGGCAGTCCGCCGAGCCCGTAAGTTTTCCACAGTGTCAATATTTTGGGCAGGTTCGGCATTCGGTGAGGGAAAAGAAGGTATCCGCCGCCGCTTTTCCTCCGAGGCAGGTAGAAAATCGGCGGGAACGCTCGATTGCACCCGAGGGACCGAAGTGGGCTACGAAATGGTCCCGCGTGTATGTTTTCCCTCGCATCGTAGGCCTTTGTAATCGCGACGATTGTGTTTGCCCATCGGCCGACGGTGAATATCGCGTCTAAACAGGAGATATCTTATTTCCGTGATACTCATTGAAAACGCGCCTCTCTCGTCTTGCGTTTCGCTGATAAAATCTTCGGGACCGTCCTCTTTTCCTCTCCCTCACATACACTTACACTCTTATACACTCGCTCACTCTCGCTAGTTTGCTCGACGCTTTCCGGATTTACAAGTTAAATTCGGCGCTAGCAGGTAAACGATTTGGGTGGCGCGATGATTATCGCTGTTGACGTCACACTTGAAGACATTCTCGAGATCGATAAAGCTCGAGGTGACGTTTGGAACTGCGACTACATTTCAACGCTGGGTGTTAATAGTAATTTTGTTAGACGTAATATAAAATAGATAACGTATGCCCGAGCGAAGAGGAAGACTATTTAAATTATACACAAGTAAAATAAGAAATGGACATGTGGAAACTTATTTATTATATAAAATTAAAATGTCATTAATATAAAATACGTTTGCAGCAACAGCAATATTTTAATTTATGTGTTGCGTTATTTAATAAACGCTACTACTGCTATATTATCGAACACTCCATTCAGCACGTCAAAGTCTACATGTAAAAATTTAAGTTAATAAAATGACACACGGAATAAACAGTTTAGTGTACCGATCAAAACGGATTCTTCGTTATCCCGTGCTCCGTTTCATCCTCTAAACACGGGCAAACAGCAAAATGCAGATTCGTTACTCGTCGAAATAATCCGTGTCCGCGCAGCATCCATTCTCGATGGACGTGAGCGACGAAGAGACATCAAAATAGAAATCAACGTGAGTAAAACCAATCCGGGATTTAGGTTTAGATCCGTGCGCACGCTATATATTTTTTTCTTCCTTTGTGAAATTTTTCGCAATTTCCAAAAAGACAAAAGCAGATATTGTACATATAAAAGAGGGGAAAGAAAATATAATATAATAATTGTCAGAAAGAAAATAAAGCATAATTATTACCAGGAAAATAAAAGGACGCGAATGTATATTTTAGATATAAATACGAAGTTAAAAATTCATTATTTTTGCCAGGAACATTTTCGTTTTGGATAAATAATGTTTATGGCTGCATTATTCCGATTTCTGATGTTATATATTTCAACATATGTGAAAAAATTATTCAGCTCAGATGGAAACAATCAGATTGAAACACCGTCCTGGCCAAGATAATCTCATAATTTTTTTAATGTTGAAAAAATGAGCAAACCTTAAATGCGAAACGACAAACGGTTTGGCGCCAGAAGGGATAAATCCGTCTCTGATAAAGTAACGTTGCTGTAGTTCTGTTTGGATAACATACACAGTTAGCCGGATAATTCACTTGTCTCGTCGAAAACGAAATTACGATGGTCGCGTTGCGGCGACGCTAAAATCCGCTAGTCGGCGTAACGCCGAGGCAGACACCGCGACGCGTTGCATAAAGGAAGTATAGCGTGTATTATTTCATCTCCCGGAGGAGCCCATCCTCTTCGTCTACCTCGTTCCACGCGCGCTCCGTGTCTTCTGTATAATTTATTGCAGCAATACCCCTCGTCCGCTTTAATAATTCCATCGTTCGCGCGCATTCATTTTTGCGCTTAATCCACTATCGCTTTTCTTTTCCCAAGCGTCTCTTTAGCTTTCGCGATTGTGTGCAACTTTTTTGTCAAATGGAATATTTCCTGTCCATTGAACATAACCCACTGCATATGACCGTGTAACCACGATCTCTGGAGAAATGTTGGAGCATTTTCCGGAACAGAATTAGCATTTTTTGGAAATTTTATTTAATTCTTTATACATTCATACATATTTTGGAAAACGAAGAAAGCCTATTTTAGTAACAAGTTAGATTAAGTTAGCACAAACCTCACGATCGGTTTCGTAATCGTATATGCAATTTATTATTAATTTAAGAAATTTTATATAAATCGCTTTTGCTAGACATATGTTTGTCATGCAGTGACAATGGACGGTGATACATAAAGAAGAAATGGGTGAAAGAAATCTGAAAACTATTCTCCCAGCTAAAATACCTGTCCCTTTTATCGACGTTTAAATAATGATTTAGCTCCGCAGGTATCTTAGGAGAATACAGTTTTATATGTTTTCCATCCATTTGCTCCTTTAGTATCGTTAATTGTTACCGTATGACTAGCACATTTTTGACCGACAAAAGCGATTCGGTACTTTGAGCGGTATGCGAAAAAGGATGTCCTTTTCGATCCTCTGAATTTTCCTAGCGCGAAGGCGGTTACGGAATGAATTAGGATATTCCTTGGAGAGCGAATGGGCTCGTTCGCCGTCTGGAGACGGGATAGTATCGAAGAAGGAGTCCGCAGAGGACGAGTTTCTCTACCCCCCGGGGAACGTTCAGAGAACAAAGGTCCTCGCGGTTCATTGCCGAACCCGTTCCTTCGATGGGGGGAAAAAGGAAGAAGGGAGGAGCACACACGCGAGATAATAAATCACCGGCCACGTTGGATCTTGAGGGAAATTCGTCGAGTGGAATGTCATCTATTAGGATTAGAGCGCGTCAGGCGCGTTCGACGGTATCCGATATTTGAAGAGTATGCCCGGCACGTTCCGTAAACGAACACGCGTCGCGATGTTTGTTATTGGGGAAAATTTTCGAGGCAAATGCCCGAAAGATTTAGGCGTTCGCGCACACGTTACGAAAACAATGTCAGGATATATCTATGTGGGAGAGGAAAGAGAAAGAGAGAGCTCTCCAAACGAATGGTTGAATATTTACTCCGGTCGTCGTCACCTCGCTCTTTTCAGCCTTTTACCGTCGCTCGGACAATTCCAAACAGCAACACGAGTGTTTTTATCCTGTAAATTCAGATTTCCATTGGGCGTGATTAAATGAGAGAAAATTTAATAAGTCGTCCGAGTTCGCTCAATTACGAAACACAGGTTCTCCCCAATTTTTGCAAGCCCGCGAACTGTCATCAACAATTTGTCATTAATTAATGTAATACTTGAGAGACTTTACCATTTATTTTGTCAAGATAAAAATTACTTTGCATTATATGCTATTGTCTCTTTGAATTCTTATTCTCTTGTATTCAATCGCTAGATCTTTTTGGGAATTCACGGATTAGCCAGAATTCCATCAAATGTATCGAACATTTAAAAATAAATTCAAGCAAAATTTGGAAATGTTTAATCGCCAGTAATTAGTTAACAAATAGGTTGAATAATCCGCAATTGGCAACAGGAAACTTCCTTTATTTGCACAACGACCATGGGTTTTTAGTTTCATTTCTACGCCTATATAGTGATGACGGGTCTCTAGAGAGGTATAATGTCTCCGTAGCGATATTTTTACTGGGCCTAATGGCATTTGATCACATGCCATATGCTGACTAGAATCTGTTGATTGCACTTGAAAAGGGTCTAAACCCATGGCCGAAACGTTGTGCGCATAAAGGAAGTTTTCTGTTGCCAGTTGTGTCGGATCATTCAATCTATTTGTTAAAAATAAATGCTACTTTTGTAGAGATACAATTTCAAGCCTTGGTATTGTGATACATGTATAATTATTACTTACTTTACGTGGCATGTATAATGCACGCACAGCGAGTACTTACAAATGCATGTATTGCAAATATTCGACATATTACATATGCAATGCATATAATGTTTTATTAATAAATAATTCTAATGAGATGGAATTAGAGTACACATTTCGGTAAACTCTGAGCACATTGTTAGTAGCAATTATAACATTATAGATCTAGCGCTAATACTTGCTGTGAGACATGGAACAGTTTCGTATTATTAGTGCTTTATTTTTTTATTAATTTTGGTATATTCCATTCTATAGCGCAACATTATAAATTGCACCGTATATTCAATTTTATGATGTACACGGATATTTTATTTGTAAATATCGCACGAGCGTCTCGAAAATTTATCCAAGCGATAATACATATTAATGAGTTATTTGCTGTGTATATATGTATATGCATATATTCTATGCATAATAAAAAGTATAGGATAAACAATATCGCAAGAACTTTAGCAAAATTTTGGTTAGAGAAATACTTAATATTAAAAAAACTGAGTCAAAAGTTACAGAGATTATTAAAATAGATTCTCAGCATAAATCAACAATCAGTTAAATAATTAAAGTTTTACGAAGAAAAACCAATTTCAGTTTCGTCAGAGAATAAAATAAAACGTTCAAAACTTACGTCATATATTCTTGAAGTCATATTAACATTATGTTGATGCGGTTCTGTCGTTAGAAAAATATCGCTTGTTTTATTGAACAGGTATTAGGTACATTTTACTTTCGACATCACGCAGTTCAATTGAAATCAGATTCCCGTAATCGTTAAGTGAAAACGTAAGATTCATTTATTGCGAATGTTTCCTTGTTAGGTGCGGAGAAAACTCAAAGGCAAATAACGTGTTTGCCTCCGTTCCTTAGCGGTTTCTGAGGCAACTGCTTTAACTATATATTCGCAGAAATATAAATGAGCCTTTACACGTATTCGTGTTGCAGTACATTTAACGGCATAAATACAATGTATTTGCGCATGCAAACAAGTCGGATTAATATCATCTGAAGCTCATAATGATATTCTGGGATTGCGAACACACATCCGCGATATTTATGAAGAGGAATATTTAGTGTTTAATGTGTAGAGTGCTTGCCAACGATGTTACATTCGCGAATATAGCTAAATGATTCAATGAAGATCTTCTTTGTATCGAAAAGTTTACGTTTACCTTTTAGAATAAATGTCACCGAGAAATCTATCAAACATAGCTGCAGATATGTTATTTTTTCAGCAAAGAAAGTAATTAAAATTTCTTAGCTTTTCTAAAGTCGTTACTTAAAAAATTTTGCAGTGCAGATTCTTTTGACAAACAAAATATTTATTATTATTTGATAGTCAAAAGATACTTGTGGTATAAATCGATTTTGACCGTCGAAAGGTTTCTTCTTCGATTAATTGAGTAGCGTCGAAGTAGCGTCGAAAACAGAGAGAAACAGAGCAACTTACAAAACGTGAAATAAGAATTAACATTCTGTCTAGACAATGGAAAGTGCTTTCCATCGTTCGTAGAAAGTGTCCGAGCTTTTATTTATTGGATGCCTTCTCCATAACACCATTCAATTAGCAGTAGAACGTTCTGTCCTCCATTACATTTGTTCGAGCGAGCTAGCGACGGATTAATCTCGCTCGAAAAAGCTCGCCGGCTCGCTCGTTCAATCGAAGGTGGATGCTAGCGAAAGCCGCCCGTGTCGTTGCATCTCAACAAAGATCCAAACACACAACTCTTTGCCACTCTTCTCCCCTCCACCCTCCTCTCGATTACCGCCGACGAGTCGCGCTTACAACGAGGGCCCGAATGTACCATCGTGTTAACGCGATGCTTCGTCACCCACGGTGCCGAGTTTCGAGTCGAGCCAGTGTTGAAATTTTGTTCGATGAGCGAAGTACACGCCGGTTTAATTTGTAGTACAGTCGAGTGCACGACGCGGATGTGTAGGCGGCTAGGAGACGAAGAGAGGAAGGGAGGACGGAAAGGGGTATGGTAGTGAAATTTATTGAAACGCATGCTGCACCCCGTGCCTCCCTCGGGACCGGATCCTGTACCGCATAACAGTTTGCCCAATACAGTCGAATTAAGCGCGATGGCGGCGAAGAAACGGTTATCTTGCTCGTAATTCTGCGTAACTACGTTTACTCATGTCTGCTCTCGCAATTTACTTTAGTTAATTGGATAAATTTTATGTTAAATCGACCAATTGTTTTTCTGTATCGTTATTAAAATTACGCGAGTATGCGCATAATAATGCGAATAATAATTTAGTGGAAAAAATTTAATTATACTTAAAATTAATTAAACTTAAATAATACTATTTCAGTATTAGAGGCTTTTCGAAATGTCTCGTATAAACAGTATAAAAAGTCACTGAATTTCTTTTTTAAAGAAAGGTAATGGAAGATGTAACCATCAATCTAAATAACGCGCGTGTTAGTTGGATAGGTTGAATCAGATAAATTGGAATAATGAATGGATCTTCCACTAAAACGCGTTTTTCGGCAGTGACGAAACACTCGGCGCGATGTCGGCGTTGCGGGTAGAGACGAAATGCACCGCGATGTACGAATAAGTTCCTTTAAAAATATGGAAATGGAAAACATTGATGCCACCGACGAAGGCAAGAATAAACTAATATCGCGGCGCAATTCCGCATATTTTACAGAGGTGGACCATCCGAAATCGCGTTACGTTGATTCGAGTGATTCGTTTTTAATGGATTTCCCGGGGTTGCAGGTGGCGGCTCGTGGGTGGCTCGCCGGGCGAAATTTATTGAAACGTATGCTATTCTTCACTCGTCCCCGTAGACCGCGGCGTTGCGCGTATGGCAGAGCGGTTTATCCGATGAAGTTGAATTGCGCGGATGGTAGACACAAAAGTTTACAACGCAGATAAAAAGAATTTCCGGATATCGTTCGGACGTACGCCGTATAGCTTGCGCATATGGTTTCCAGTCTGTACTTCTCTACTCGTTTCCCCTTTTCTCCCCACCCCCTCTCTCTCTCTCTCTCTCTCTCTCTCTCTCTCACTCACACTCGCACTCTCACTCTTTCGCATTGTGACATCGAGACAGTTTTGCATTCAGTACAAGCACTCAATTCTCTCTTAATGTCTGCTTAATGTTAATGTCTGTTGTGAAATCAGATTAAAAGTTTTATCGAGCGTTATCATTAAGGATAGGTCAGCGCTACGTTTGTTGATTACCAATATCATTAGCGGTCGTAATGATAATGAAGAAAATGGTTTTAATAACTGCATTAGGCTATGTTAGAGATCGACTAGTATTTCTTGCTGAAGTTTTTGCTTTCATTATATTTCGAACAGCATTTCATAGTAAAAACTTTTAATTAATGCAACAACATTGTAAATATTAATGTTGCGGGTTCTTTCTAAACAAACCCATTTTTATTTGACGTTTCCGATGAAAGTCTCGTTTCTGCGGTTGTAACGGCAGCAGAACGACGGACAGGGAATTGTTAAATTTATGGAAACAGCGCTATGCATTCGCGTATTCCCAAGAGATACTCGTGGAATTGTTCGCGGTAGCGAAGGGGCACTACATTCAACATAGACTAGTCAGATTCCACATAAAGGATGACTACCGTGTACGTAAATAGCGCATTGTATCACTATATGTATAAACTATCGCTTAATTAGTCGTGTGTATTTTTTTTCACGCTTGTTTAACACCGAACGCGCATTTGTTGAAAACAACGACATTACTAATTTCTATTTGTGGATCGATAAATCAATTTTCAACTATACCACGATATACCGCGCGGTATCGGTGCAATTGATTGAAACGTTATTCCCTCGTTTCCCAAGAGATTCCAGTTTGTATCGCATAGCAGTTTACCAGAGCGAACTGAATTGTGCGTAGCAATGGAGAAAGCTGGAAAGCTGTGAAAGAATATGCTGAGGCAATGCTGACTATCAATATTTTGAGATTCCCCGCCCTTAATCGTTCTGTCCTTCTGATGTACCTTGCATTGCGACTGTTACTATATTCATCGCAAAATTGTTTGCGAATTGGATTTATTCGCGGACTCCCCGTGGAAGAGAACGGTAATTTTATTACGCGAAACAGTGTTGCGATAACTGTTGCCACATAATTGCGAGAAGCTGTTTTATGAAGGCAATATCGTAGTTCATTATTAGGATTTTTAACGAATCAATGGAATTAATGCACAATCGTATGAATATTGATAAGCTTCTAAAATATGTAACAAATTTAATTTTTCAATCATTTGCAGTATCATGCGTTATTATTGTTTGTTGGTAATCTGTGTACGCATTAATCCCCGTGTAATTACAATGTTCAAATCTGACAAAATGAATATTAAACTGCTCATATGGCTGCAACAAATGTAACATTGATCAGCTGATGGCTTTTTGTTTACGGGATACTTCGCCATAGTGTATTCAAAATGCAATTAAAATGTAATTTGGCATTTTATTAAAATTTAAATTTTATCAATATGTGCATTACTTTGCGTGCCACTTTTTGCATAAGCAAGCATTATATTTTTAATAGCACAAGAAATAAAAAAAGTTTATTTGTACCGCATATTATTAAGATGAACCGCGTAAATTATTTTACTATAAAACTATAGCCAACAGATGAATTAATAACCAATCTGATTAAGTTTATTAATGAAGATAATACTTTAATCACGATACAGCGCGTGATATTAACATTTACACAATGCATATTAATTTGCATGTATTAAATAATATTATTTTTTTGTATGTAAAAAGGGTATCATTTTATTTGGACAAATTTTTCTATCAGTCGCATTAATCATATAATACAGCGGATTGCACTTCACAAATGAATGATTGCGAACTTATCATAGTATATAATTTTGATAGTTAAATTTAAAGGTAACGAGTGTGACATCGAATGATAGAGGATAAATCGATAGGCGATATTCTTTATCGGGTGCCGTTATTTTTGCTTGACCCAGATGGTGAATCCAACTGTGCATGAAATCCGATTTAAGAGGATTGTTAGAGATTCGGAATTACAACCGATTGCTTATGAAAAAACGTATTTGATTTTATTCCTCTTTTTTTTTACCCGATGTTGTGCAGTGAAAAACACTCGTACGTGTGAATCAATTTAAATTGCTGGCACGTTGCATCGTTGCAACACTTGGCGAGATCGCAGTGTCAGAACGGGCGCATTAAAAAATTACGAAAAATATGTTTTTGCTCGTTACACGTTACCGTGCACTTCTGTAATTGATTTTCGAACCTGAAACGGATAAATGATACTCGAATTCATTAAAACGCGCAACATTTGCACCGCGGTCTCGATTGCTGCCGATTGCAGAGATTGTTACGAATTGTTTGCTGACGCACACACTGCTATTTGACGCTTATTTTAAGGATCGAAAAATATTGCGGATGCTGTACGCACAGAGTGTATCTCTAACCGTGTAACGTATATGATCTATTGTGTGCTCTTGAAAACGATGAAAGCAATTATTTATTATTATTTATTTGATTTACAGCCATTTTTAATTTTTGTTTAAAGAGCAAAGAATACACACAAAAGAATAACGTCAATAAAATTTATGTTATTGATTGATTATGACAGGAAAGGGGAGTGAAGAAAAAAATTAGTTAACAAAATTCTTTTAGACAAGCTGTGCAATTATGAACGCGTAACGTGTGATATACCAAGCGTAGATTTACGAAATATCAACTATTAAATTGAATGTTTAACAATTTTTTTAACAAGCATTATTCTACCATTTATTTGTCTTTTCACGTTACAGTAATAAAACATTACTCGATATCACTATTTTTGTCATATAATTGCACGTCGCTTAAACGCGATACATTCGGATATAGGTTTATACGTTTTCTTTTTCGTCATTTCAATGAGTATAATACAATTCTGTCTAACCGTCATACATTCGGAGCGATACTATGCATTTCGCACACGTCGCACATATCCTGGCAGACAAAAATTCCACATGCGTGTAGACATTTAATTCGCCGAGCGACGCGTGTTTCGCCGGAAAAATTAATTTTCGTCCATTTACATTTTTGAAGTCGGATCGCGCGTATGCTAGTGACCACCATCCGCGATAATCGAATCCCTCGAGCCGCATACTATTAGCCCCGGCATTTTTATTGAATTACATATAGTGCGTGAATTAACTCGATCGCTAATGGGCTACTAGAGGAGCGATAATGTAGCGGTGAATTAAGGTTAATTAAAGTTCTTTATGTTCACTCTACTATAATCGACATCATGTGCAATTTAAAAATTTCATCAGATATCAAAATACTTATTAAATGATATTTTTATTAAAGATAAAGGCGATTAAATACTATGTATCTTTGATATTAATTCTTATGAACATCTTTCTCTTCTGATTTCCAATACATTGATATAGTGAATCAAATGCATGCAAATGGTGTAGTACTCTAGCACGCAGGGTTATAAATTGCGTAAGAATGTTAAAGAGTTGTATTAAAAGATGCGTTTAGTGATCGTAACTTAATAATATTCGATGAACAGGTTAATAATTATTACGCGTGTCTTTTTTTAAAGTGACACATTTTCTAATTAACGATATTCCAGTTTCAAGTTCTTAAAATGGCTAGAATTCTTAACAAATTTTATGATGGATAAAAAGATGTCTTATCTCTCTTTACCGATCTGTTATTTTTCAAATAGCACATCGATAAAGATTAATTGATTTTTAACGAAACAACGATAGGTCCCGACATCTCTTATTAAATTCTCTGTTCGATGTCGATATTTTGGGAGGCGTATAAAGAATCACTTTTGTATTTGTGCGATCCAGTTTGACGAAACTGAAAATACCGAGACGTATAAAAATTTGACGGATCTTCAAGTGCGTTTTGATCGATGTCGCTTGCAAATGGCCGACGTTTCGCAACGCGACCCGTTCCGCTTACCATCGTATCGAATGAAAAACGACGTGAGTCCTGATCGACTCCACAGCTCGCTGCATCACGAACATATTTCACGAGGGTGACTTTATAACGCCGCTTTTCCATTCTTCGCGATATTCCTTTCCGCTTAATGTTCTTTCCTCACTCCTAGGATTCGAAGGTTATTTAACTAGGGGACTCGCACCCTGTTCAAAACCATAATTTCGGGCGGAGGGTTAAAATAAAATATGTGCATGTACCAACGTTGCCAACCGTAATTATGGTACCTGTAAATTTCACGCGCTACTTAATTTCCTATGAGAGGGGAAGAGCATGAATAACATAAAAATTTAATTATAATTTGCTAAAGTAACATCTTTCTCTTGTAAAATGTCATAATTTGTCATTGTTTTTGATTAGTCTTTAGTTTGTCCTTTTAATACGGACATTATTAATCATTAAATTTTTCTTCTCTCTCTTTTCTTACGTTCCTAAATTTTTCAAGTTTTCTTCAGAACGTGCCAATATTAAAATGTTCCGATTCATTCTCTCTCGTTGCACTAGAATTTTGTTTGCAAAAGTTGGCACGGTTGAGTCTTTACACGAGACAATCATAACAAACTCACGGGAGCGAGAGAGAAAGAGAGAGGGGGTGTCGCAGGGGTTTTAGATGTAACACTGACGGGCTTAAGTCTAACAGTCTCCCCTGGACTACCCCCTCGGCTTGTAACTCGGCCCCAGGCGTCAATGAAAGAAGGTTACACAGAAGGGGGATGAATCCACGTGGATACACCGCGACAACGATTACGGAAGGCGGCCGGGCGAAGCTGCACCGGAGATTCGCCACGGAGCGAGTCGCTTCAGCGAGCGACACGAATTGCTCCAATAAATTATCGTCGCTAAAATGGTGCTCGGGATTTGCAATTATTTAAATGTACCGGATAACTACGACAAGGCTGAGTCGCGCAGGGAAGGTTTCGGAAAGAAAGGGAGGATGGGGTGATCGAACGGGGGTAACAAACCGCTATATAGTCGCGTTGTACGGGCGAAAGGATTTTGAAAATGGGTTCGAGAGGAAATTGCACCTTCAGAGGATGATTGTGTCAGCGTCGTTTAGCACAGTGACAATGACTAACTGAATCCCTTTTCTTCTATTTCATAGTCATAATTGTGATATAGACGGAAATGGATACGATTGAAAAGGATTATGAACTGTCTTTTAAGTTTTATTCAGGCGTAACAGTTTTCAAAATTGAACAAGATTCAGACTCTTAGTAGATGATTGCATTATTGTTAAAAATGAGAGATAGAATAAAAAATTATATTTAGTCTTTTTATCTTTTTTTGAATAAATTTAGAGAAATAAAAAATAGAATTGGCTAATCTCAAGTTTATCACTACAAAATAAATTCTATTACATGACTTAGGATATTGAATAATATAAGTTAGATAGAATGTTGCATATTTATAAACTAATACGTATACATCTTGGATTTAATTTAGTACTTATTACAATAGAAAATTATTTTACGATTTTTTACGACCTTTCGTCTTTAGTTTGATTTAACAGTATGATACGTTTAACGCTGCTGCAACTTTCGTTGTCGTTTGAGCGTAAAGCCGAACTGAGAATATTAAGCGACTTGACGTGTTCGATCAGTGAGCCGCGGTGCAAAGCGCCCTTCGACGTTCCCAAGCAGGAGTTAAAGTTACTTAAATGTACCGGATAACAGCGGTGGATCCATACCGGGCAAGGGACGGGATTGAGGGCAAGTCGAGAGACCGGAGGGTTCAACAAAGCACTAAAAGGTTTCGAACTTCGTTGAAGAGGGAAGCGCCGAATCTCGCTCGCAGTTTTGGGCGCGAGCGTTGTGCGAAGGCTTTTACTTCGTCGAGTACTATTAAATTACTCCAGCGAAGATCGGTACTTTAGACAGCTGTCGCGAAAGGAATCGCAAGCCCGTTGTTCGCTGTTGAAATGTAAGATGCGATTTTACAAAGACTCGTTAAAAGCTATCTCTCAATTTTGCTAATGTTTAAACGGTTAGTTGTATTTAGGTGTGCTAAACAAAATCCGGTTGTTTTCGTTTCGAATAATTTTATAACAGAGCAAAAGGAAATGTGGTGATTTCTAAATTAAAATTTAAACACTCCCGAAAATATCCAAGTTAATTGATGAAATATCGTCTAAATTGTCAGAATGTTTTATAGATTTTGGTAATTATTTTGCATAAGTTGTAGGATACAAGACGAAATACATCTAGTATTTTCATTCTATAAGAGAGTTTAATATACCAGTAGATGATATTGCGGTTGAAGAATAAATTTATATATTGATTCGAACGATTTTATCATAACTATTTGCATGAATGATTGCACTGGCATGCAATTTTGTAAGCAGTTTGATAAAATTGGAGAGAGTTGAAGTTTGTCATTATTCTTGATTATTTATCAAAAATCAAGCTGGTGCAGTAAAATCTCGCTATATTAATTCCGTCATATAAAATGCCGGGATTATTGAAATTGGATTAAAATAATGATAGACGTCAAAAGTCGAGATATTGTGAGCTTAATCGAATCTGCGATATGGAAGCAGTTCCATGATTAGGTGGATAATTTGTGTAAACTATTTGGAATACGCGGATTTATGTGTAGCTAACTTAGGTTTTCTATCGAAGAGATAGATTATCATAAAACATAGAGTACAAATAATTGTGCTCGTTTTAACATTTCGACATAATTGGTTGTTCTTGTGATTTAATAATTCGGTATTATAATTTCATATTGACGTACAATTTTTAAAGACAGTAATTTTCCATACATGTTCTGTCGAAATAATCAAACACTTTTTGTGTGTATCATTCCTAAACATTGTATATGGCTAGACAAAGTGCACAATTGTAGCTACCCTACAAGAAATGATTTATCGTTATCAGATTGGGGGATCGAATTTATGCTGAATACACTCATATATATGCATATCTATTTACGTTTGCATGTCCCCTTCTTCTTTGGCAGTATTTCAATTTCAAATCAGTTTTCGCCCGAGGAATTCCTGATGAAAATTAGTTGGCAAATGTTGTACTACTATAATGGGTTTCTAAATAACAGCCTGCCTCGGTCGTCAATCTAATTACAACTCTTGATCTGAAACTGCAGCATGGTGAATATCATGATATCAGAAGCAATAAATTACACGTAATCTTTTTCTTCTTCTTAATGCTGAAATAAATGAGTGTCTTTGCATTATTCGCGTTCGGTATATACGACAAACTTAAATTCCGTTTTACTTACAAGTAGTAATACAATCTCACAGATTGTTCCTTACAACTGCCATTAAAAATTAAAAATCACGATAATCACACTTTAAAGTGCGTAATTAGTTTGTAGTGAAGATCTCCATTTAAACTCCTCCTGGGAGAATGTCTTGGAATTTCTCAAAGGAAAACTTGGCTATTTCTGTCTCGTATTCCGGGACGTCTCGCACATAGATTCGCGTCTCGGTGTGTTGCATAAAAGGGAGCGAATATAAGATTACGTAACTCGTGTCGCGAGGGAAATAAACGTCTCCGTGGAACCGCTGTTCGCCGCTTCGGAAGAAGAGCGATAATTTGAAACGCAGTTTATCCGAATCGCCTCCAGACCGCTTCGAGCTACTAACTGGTGGCAATAAGCCCTTTCCAGCTTGTACAACACAAACCACCCTCGCGCACGACGGCATTTACGTTCTTTATATGTCTTTTATAACAGTTTTCCTCTCTTTACCACTCGTACGCGTTTTTCAAGGTGAGAAATGGTCGTAAAATCGGTATACGACTGGCGCTCGCTGGCTGGAATTATACGTCCCCTTCGCTTTGGTTTTCAAACTTGATCGCAGTATGCCGTCGCAGCCATGTTTTCGGTCGTAAATGGTCGCGTGCCAAAGTCGCCATAAAGTTTGTAACGTGGGAAACGCCCAAGTAAACAGAATGTGTTGCTCGAAGATATTGCATTAATTTTTTAATGGAGATACTAAATTGTGTATAAAGATATGGAAAGAGGATAATAATTAAAAGATTAACAAGAATGTATTGCTATACACATTTCTGTAAATAATATTAGGGTTTTGCTCATTATTTTTTAAATAGATACTAACTATGCATATACAAAAATAATATATCGGATAATAATGGGATGAAATTAGTTGTTATTATACTGTGAAACTACAAAATTATATGGAACATATGAGTGGGTGATGTCTTAACACGAGAGTGTTTACTAATTAGCGGTGTTCCCTTATGTTAATTAGAAAACTCTGAATAAAGCTGCTCTGTTACCGTAGGAAACACAATTAACATAAGATACACCTTTGTTTATTATCATTTACTTTTAGTTTTACCATCTTAGTTGTATAAACAAAATATTTCAATTTAGCAGGTACTATGTAATGATGTCTCAAATATTTTGCTTTTCTCTTCCTCATTAAAGCCGAAACTTTATCCTGATTATTATAATTATATCGTATATAATTATTTAAGAGATATAAATTCCCGAGCGCGCATATGACCGGGAAAATATTAATCACATTAAGAATACCAAGTTTTCCATACATATAAATGTTTACTGTTCATGTCGTAAAACAGTGATCGCATTTTATATTGAATACTTTAAAGAGAGGACTACTATTAATTTAATATAGATTTATATGTCACAAATGTATTCAGTCGAGTATTGCAAACATATAAACTAACTTGAGTATTTATATACAAGTCTATAAATCTCATTATACAATATTTTAAATCAAATTTCCTACTATTAAATTTTGTTTCTTAAATTTCCAATTCTCGAATAATATTTTTACGTCGATGTTTTTGAAATTAATTTGATCGTATCATAACACATCGTGTTTTATCTACAAAAAATCGAACATTTTATTTATATCGTTTCACGTGACTGTTTAATATTTAACCGTAATATTTAATGTTACATATAAAATTTAAAATTATATATATTTGTCTATTTTAAATAGTTATACAATTTTCTAAATTTTCTTTGTCTATTTCAAGTGAACTTCTTATTTCGTTACTCAATTTTATAATATTTGTTGGATTTCAAATAAAATCAATTTATTGTATATTGAGACTTTAGGGTATAATTTCGTAAACGCTGCTCTAACATTTAGCAAATTTCGTTGCTTCGTTTTCGAAACGAGCGTTCTGATTTTCGTCAAGACACCTCGCGCAATCAATCGCAGCGAATAGATGAATCTGCGGACACTTTATAAATTAGATCCTCGTACACGCCAATAGAAATGCGAAATGGGAGCAGGGAAGTCCGTGCGATAGTACTTGGAATTAGAAACGAAGCATGGCACGGTTCTCGAGAAGCGTTTCAACCCTCCCAAGGGAATGTTCCGAGCAGCTCCTTCTGGGGATGTTTTCGGTCCTGTTCCATGAACCGACATATCGTTGTCGCGTATGTGTGGCGTTCAATGCAATTTCCTGGAATAAAAATTATATCTATGTCGGCTACAAATCGTGAATGGAAGCCTCCGGTTTGTGCCGGAAAAATAAGGCATTTGGAAGGGAAGGAGATGAAAAGAGAGAGAGAGAGAGAGATTACTTTGGTAGTAATCTGGTTTATGCAAAGCCAATACGATGACAAGTCAAGTGTGTAGTGTGTTTTTCACCGCATTTTCCACGAGCGTGCACTTTAGCTCCGTCTTATACTTAATGCAATATTCTTCCTTTTCACGAAAAATTGGAAATAACGACTCCAAATTTAACGATATTAGTTTTTATTAAGGAGGAAAAACATCGCTAAACCATTTTTAATCTCTTGACACATAATGTTTTAAGATAGAAATTGATTTTTACTTTGAGGAAATAAGAAATTTGTTGTATTAATTTTTATTAATATTCTGAAATGTATCTTTATTATTGCAAAGCTAAAAATTACAAGTGTCCTGGCATATTTGCGTTTTACAACATTCGCGGGACAAGCAATGTTGGTTTAGTGCCTCCAAGCGGGATCATCAAATGTCGTTTCGCTAGGCTACGGAGGCTAAAAGGAACGTGCGTTCCATGAGTAGACAACATTCACTTCATTCCGCCTCCTTCAAGTCGCGGAATGACATTGGTCGTTCTCGTTCCAAGTTTATAGAGCCCCGGAATCCCCTACGATCGTAACCCGGCACGAGTCTAACGCCTCGACGTGGCGCCCGCGCTTTCCCTCGTGCGGCTCTCTTGTCCACCTCATAATTCACTGTCAGTGCATAAACTGGAACCCGCGGCAATCACATCGCGGGGCCTTACTGTCCGTATAGGTCGCAGGGATTTCCGGTTTCTTATCCCACGCGCTCTGGCGCGCGCACACACAACGACTGTAACACCGGGTGGTAACCAGAACCGTGTTTTGTGCGCGCGCGATATTTTACCTGCCTATGACATGGCTGAGGAAGAAGACGCGACGGTTACATGAGCGGGAGGGTGAGAAGGGTTTCGCGGGGGTCAAGAGGGGAGGGAGGGGTGAGCACGTCATACAAATAGGTTGTCATTCATTTTCGCTGGCTTCCCCTGATTCTGATTCATGCCTCCCGCCGTTTCGTATTACTCACGTGGAGGAAGCGACCGTCGTATGAACAAAAGCCCGACTCGCTTGACGACCTTATCGTTTTAATTTCTTACGGCATGTCATTCTTCATCAAGTTGTCTTATTCCCGCGCTCGCTCAACCCGCTTTTCTTTAATAAGAGAGAGAAAGAGAGAACGAGAGAATTTGGGGCAACGGGATTGTGTATGATAGATTTATATCTAACATTTTTGCGTGACACTTGATTCTGTTGCAGTATGGATATAATGAAACATTTCTCTCGGGCGTTACTGTCAGATCCAAATGTACAACGAAAATAAGCTGAAAACTCGTTACTGTAATTCATTCCTGATTTATCATTTTAGAAGTAGGTTTCACGTATTGTGCAAAGAGAGAAAGTATTTCTTTTAAATAAGCCGAATGGAAAAACATTTGTCTTTAATTTATGTTGTCTCGATTTGAAAAAAAAGTTAGAGAGATTTAACATTTTCACATCTGATAAATGTAATAAGGTTTCGGTAAAATTTATCCGTGTGTCTTGAATTTATTGCCTAGCTTGCATAAAGAGAGACGGGGCATATTATCGACGAAACGTTCGCAGTAAATACCCTTAAATGTAAATAATTCGGTGCATTTAGCGAATTTGCTGATGGAAGCCACAATTTTCTGACGCTACCTAAATATCGAAAATTTCACGATGTTTTAATTGGAGACTTGCGCGGCTCTGAATACAGCCGAGGTGAATTTATCCGCGCATCAATTACGATTTAAATAGCGCTCGCAAAATCGCACATAGTGCGTTGCGTAAATATATGCATACTTCGCTGCGATAATTTACGCTTTTTTAATGAACGTTTATTTTGGGATAGCAGAAAATATAATGAGTTTACTTTTTCCTGCGCTTTACCGCACATGCTTATTACACGCACGTGCTATGTGCGCGTCATAACTATCATAGGCTGTTAACGAAAATGTTGCGCAATCGCTGCGGAAGTTTTTTATTGATCGCGTCAAGCGAATCTCTGTGGCCAGCGAAGTTCTATGTAATTCATTGTTAGTTAAGAATAAGTTTCCGCGTTCACGTAGAACCGCGGGCGAATTTGCGTTTGTCAGAGATGCTTCTTGGGAAGTTTCGCGTCGCTGCAGCTGAAGCTAGAAGTTTTATACGGGCGTATTTATAAAGCTGTCTAGGTAAAGACCTTCGCCGTCTTACGACGATATATCTGTACACATAAATAATTGTTAATGCATTTGCAGTATTCTCGCCTCAATCAAATTATTTCCATCGAATTATGAGAGGGTTCCAGAGGTTTCGTTCCAATTTTTTTACTCCTTTAAGACATTTTTCAATTCTACTTTCTATAATTATCCAGAAAAATATTTAATATTTTAATACGGGCTCTTTATATTTTGGATTATTGCCATTTTATTTTATTGCTACTTTCGTTTTCTCTTTCATTTCTGGCGTAACTAGGAAATAATTTTTCCAACTTGTATTAGATATGCGGGTCAATTCTTCATGGTTTCTTAGATAAAATCGAATAGTGGATCAACTACATTCGATCCAGATTGATTTGTAGCTCCCTCCGAGCTTCCGAAGCGATACTATCATAATATTTCACAGGCACGTATACTGACGCATTAATTCCGGGGATAATTTGATTCATTGGGATCGAAAGCTTAGTCGTGGACTTGATCCTTCCATATATCGCACCGAGATTACTCTCAACAAGGAGTCGTTAGACAGAACGTCCCTACTGTAATGGTTGGGCGTCTGAAGTTCGTCACGCTGATTAACCTTTCAGATAGGGGAAATAATTTTCTTTTCGTACACGTCAGAAGTGACGCATTCGGAAATCCGACTGTGGGCGTCGCAGTAAGCATTGAAAAAAGTATCGCTTTCCCATCGTAGGTCAATTACTTAAAGATACCATTGTCTGAATGCAAAAAGAGGTGAAATTATTCTTAAAATAAATGTCATAATTTTTATAACACATATTATAAAAATCGCTAGATTAGTTGTTTACAATTGAAAAATTGAAAACGGGCGATACATATTCGAAAAGTACCAAATATTTACACAATTTTCTCATTAAGATTTCTTTTATAGATAATATTTAAAAAATACAGGTTTAAATTTCCTAAGTTATTGAGAAGAATAGTAAACATTAAAATGCAAATTTTGCATTTTAGTTTTTTTATTTACCAGATTCATTATTATATTCTTTGTATTGTCTTACTTTACTGTATAATATTTTAAAATCTCAATGGATTATCTTATAATTTAATAATCGAAGACTTAAGTTTCTGTGATTTATCTTAGACCTCTTTAAGTCCCTTATTTGTAGATACGTAACTTGTTATTTATCGGATACGCATGATGATTATCAAACTACGAATGTCGTTATAACTCTGAACGTTTCGAACAGTATGTTCCAAGCCAAAGGTTTTGTATTCAATGTGCTGTTGTGAATCCCGATTAATTTAAGATAAGCTTGACGCTCTTTGACTCCGACGACCGCCGGTCCTCTATATAATGCCTCTGATGGATTAGCGCATTTTAAATTTACAGTTCACTCATCATTCAGCACTATCATACGCGATCCGAAAGCGCCTCTGACGAAGTTAATTCGCTCCCCCCTCCCACTGTCCCGGATTCTAGCCGCCATCCGATAAAAATTTCAAATCCACTCTCAAGAGTAATTCACCTATGCACGACTCAGTGACCTTTAAGAGAGATTAATTCCGCCATATTGCTACTCCACGAATCGCGTAAACTTGCGGTGTATTAAGCGCCTCGCCGAATATACGAGACGACTTCTATTAATTTGTAATCACGTTAAGCACAATGCAACTGCGTAATTCCGCGAATTTTCAGATGGATTAACCCTTTGCACTTCAATATCCTCTGTGCAAAAACGAGATTATGCGCATGATTTGACCTTTGCCGTTAATCTAATTATATAATAAATTCTTTTTACGATGTGACCATTCTTTCATTTATTAAGAGGCTGCGAAGTAAATTACTTTGTTCATCCAGCTTACATTTGTGAGGAAGAAATTTTTCGTAAACTCTCTCCAGTCAGTGAGAACAAACGCGATAACAAATTTTGTAAATTTATACTGTCCTGTTTAGATTTTAATTTTCAACATGTCAACATGTTCCTACAGCGAAGCGTTAAATTAAATTTCGGTTGCAGATTGAAACAGACAAAAAAGCTTTCTTATTCATTTGCGTTTAACTTAAACTGTCAAAAGTTGAACTTAGCTTTATATAAATATCGATATCTCTTTATTAAAATACCCATTTCTCTTATCTTTGCCTCCAATACCGTAATTAAGTTCTCGATGTTTCTAGGACATTCTATAGAAACTTATCGCTAAAATCTTAAAATAAGTTCTATCATTTATCATCTATCATCTTATGTCCGACTTGACGGAGCGGCACAGTGATATTCGGTGTCACCGGTGCCGATCGCTTACGTCACCGTCATCGTCGCCGACGACAACGACGACAACGTTGTCGCGGCCGTCGCCGTCGGCGTGCCATTTATCGGTTGACCCACTCATCCTCGCGATAGAATCCGGCGCACGAGTCCGATTTCCCCTGTAACCCCCGGTTTATTGGCGGCGACCCGATCATCCCTTTGTGAGCCGGCCATTGTGAGCCACTGGGCCACGTAAACGAAATTGCCGAGGGGCGACGGAGGGATTGAATACAAAAGCGAGTATAGTGTCTGGGCGTGACTGCCCGCCGACGATTCGCCACGGCCTCGTCCGTTTTCACGCTACAATTGTCGAAAAGCTGACCCCCTTCGATCGGCATTGCGTGATTATTTTTTTCTTTCCTTCCACACGATAGTTTCCTTTTTATCATTTGACATTAACATATCGCACGGTATCCCGAGTATCTTCGGCGAGTAAGTTGAAAGCTGGACAATTTAAATTCTTAGGCCGTTTCCGATATATTTTGGTTTATCTTCAGTTTTTGTGCCGTATCTATTTTGGGGGGAAAATTCTTGTCCGTCCAAGCTTTTCAAACTGCCCTGCTGTAGTACCTGATAATGATTGTGTTCATCTTGTTATCTTGTACAATACTTAATAATCTTTAATACTCTCAGAAATTAATTAGGAAAATCCTGATAAAATTATCAAAGTTGCAGTATAGGTTTTAAATTATCAGAATTGGGAAATGATATGGCATAAAGTTTACAAACTTGGACTCGTTAATACTTAAATTAAAATTATATATGTAATAATATTTATTATTTTATTATTTATAATTGATTTTCATAGTTCCTATAGGATTAAATTCGACTTTGTACCCAAATTTGCATTTCGATTTTTTACGTGTATTATTAACATACGTTATGGCAACATATGCAATTTTCCGAATCTTTGATTTCATACAAAATCAATGCGATTCTAGACGAAAAATGTTTTACTTTGACAATGTAAGTTTCAAGTAAAGTTGAAGTGCAATTCGAATAAAAGAACACGTCTTTAAAATACCTGTTTTAACAAAACAAAAATATTTACATGTCTACTAAAAATAATAGAAATCGATATTCGGATAAAATTAAAAAGAATCGAATAAAAGAACGTATCCTTAAAATACCTGTTTTAACAAAAAAACAAAACATCTACAAGTCTACTAAAAATAAGAGAAATCGATATTCGGATAAAATTAAAAAGAATCGTTTAAAATGTTATATCACCGAGTTTTATGCCTTGCACAATTTGAAGCAGTAAATTAATAAACATTACTTTGCGTAGACAAAATTATAATGGAATGAATTTTCATTGTAACTTCCATTGTAAGTGAATACTGATTTAACTGCTATTTAACTTTCACCCTTCAATCGCCGAGATTCAATTGAATTTATTTTTAAAATAAGTAGTTTATAACGCGCGTTAATAAGGACATTTAATTAAAACGGCAGAGAAGAAGGCGCGCTGAACGGTCGATATAAATCCCGAAAGACAAACACTTGGCTGTGTACACTACTTACGGTACCTACCGCTATTCTGCCCTCGCTACGGGCCAAACCAACACCTAGGCGTGTTGTAACGCATTCGTGTAACACAGGCGGAGTTTACCTCGAGTAACCCTACGGTACGCAGCAAACCGGTGCAGCGCTCTGCCCTTCTGCCGTAGCCCTGATTTCCAAGCACCGTTCAAGCTATTCCGCTAGTTTTAACAGGGCGAGGCAACGTCCGGATTGGTTCACGGCCAGTTCTCCGGGATCGTTCCTGGCGCAAGGGAAGGCACCCCGGAGTACTTTGGGGTTACCTCGTCACACACTATGAAACCAAATGGAAATCAATCCACGGGTTGCCGCTGGCTCTCGCCCGCGGCTTTTACAATGGATGCGGTTCCTCGACGTAGAGTCGATACGTCGTGTACGCCCAAATGTCGGAAGCGACGCAGGCTTTGTTGCAAAACGACAACCCATAACAGTGCGAAACCGAGATCCTGTATTTTTTACGAGGCTAGAAAAGCAAAATATATTCACTTTTTTAAAACCAACCTTTTCGTTGAAGAACGAGATACTAGGATATCTTTCTCTCTTATAATAAAATAATGTATATAATTAAAGTTAAAGAAGAATATAACGTTTATATGTATTATTAACATTATAATACATATAAACTGCAGAAATAAAGAAACATAGAAGAGCGCTCGGGAAATAAAGTTGAGTTTGATTTTCTTAAAAATAGTTTTTGTGGCATTTGGCAAAGTTCTATTCCGCCTTACTTCAACGGATATCGTGATGTCGGATGAAGGATCGATACCTGGCGAAGCCATATCCTCCGCATTACACATTTTACGATGAATTTAGCGACTCGTCGCTCCGCGTTACATACGCGAGATCGCGTCGTCATGAGAAGTCCGACTGGAATTTTTGAGCGCTGTCACACGTCGAGTTCGCGCGTTTCGATAACGTCAGACGTAACGTGACGTTGAATTAAATATCGTACGTGATTTTCAGCTGATTTATGTGTCCCAGAAACGTTACCATTCTTTTTCACCGTAAGTACTATCGACGTGCAAGTGCGAAAGATAATCATTTATTATGAGCCTGAAATAGTTAACATGGACACATTTAGAATTGTGTATTTTAATTTTTGTCTGCATCGTTTAGTCAGTGAAACTTTTATATCGCTTGAGAATTTTGCGGTAAGAGTAAAAATAGCTATAATAGTGTATTTTTGTGAAACTTGTGAACTTGATAATTCATAAGAATCTATGTTAATAAGCTGAGGTTATTTTAAGTATTTTTGAATGAAATGTCCCGCGACGATAAAAATTATTTAATAAACAGAGAGATCGAAGCGAACCGACTTGCAGCGGGAATCAATATTGAAACCATCCTTGAATACAAATGAAAGCATGCAAATGAAATCCAAATATTCCGCTTGACTCTAAAATAATAACAGAAAGAGCGTTGTGTCGTTTGCAATAAAGGCTCATCAGGTGATGAAGTGATGGAATTAGGTAGTTTATTTTAAAAAATTTCCTGAAAAGAAAATGTGCGCAAATTTCGCTTCGACAATTTTCATAAAAATCCATATAGTTTTAAAACAATTGACCATTGTTATGTAGAAAAGAACGTAACATGATATACATATATTAGAAGGATCACATATAAACGACATGTATAATATATTGATGATATCGATATTAAGTTATCGCGTAGTTCTTCATTCGTTACTCCCCGGTTTTTTGCTTCTCATTCGTGGACGTCAGACTATAGGATACGAGAAGGGAGAGGAAAGGTTTGAGATATCATTGGGGTTACCCCGTGCGATCTATACAGGCGAACGAAAAGTAACCCCTGGTGTTTCCCCTTTGCTCCCCCCTCGCTCCCCAAAACGAGCAGTGAAACCCTCTTTCGCTATTAGACATTTTTACAATGAATCCCTATTTACGGGCCTGTCAATGCGATATTTATGTTGGCCGATATTGCGTCGCCGAGCGAGTAATTGAAATTTTCCTAAGCGCGACTCAGCGCCGAGTCAGCCGCTCGGTTCTTCGCTCTCGATCCAAGACTCTTCACCCCGTACCTGGAATCTCACCGGGATGGCTCGTTTCGTTCTGCGGGGCATCCTCGCACAGTCTGGCGAAATTTATACGCGCCTCTGCATACATACATACCCACCTATCTACCTACCCGCGTGTATGTAGATTCACTCCCGGAAGGATAGGGAAGTTTCGACCTTTTTATCCTCGGCAGAGCGAAGTCAGGAATATCGATGAACAGCGCGCAGCTGAGATAAGTACGAGTAACCTTTCGCCGAGTACTTACCTGTGTGCGCCGAGCGGATTTGCGTGCAAATTTGTATCGGTTGTCTCGTATTTTCATTGTTAGCATAGTTGCGCGACTTTTCGTAATCCATTGCAAATCCTCGCGATATGGTGGTTTCGCAGAGTTTAATATTCTGCAGCTTTTAGCACAAGCACCGACTAATAGAACTAGATTGACTTTAAATGCGGATATATTTAAAATCCACTAAAACACAACTCATATATAATTTAGACAATGATAAAAATCCTCTTGATAAAATCAACATTGATTTATTCAACTAGAGACGTTTATTTATACGTACAATTTTTATTAAAACATTTTTAGTAATTGCAAAATATTCTGATGACAGAATGTCCAAAATTTTTATTTCTAGAAAGTGGGAAACGTATAATATAACTTTCATCGAAAAATATTAAAATATTCATAATACTTTTAAAATATTTGAAATTTGAGAAAAATTGCATTATTGCATTTTTGTCTAAATATACGTTTACTGCATAAGCTTTGTTAGGCTATTATCCAGACAACCTGTTATCGACTTGTTTAATTATATTACGATTTATGATCAACACTAATACGATTATTTAATCGCACCAAATTCAATATTGCAGTTATTTTGCATAGTAAAATTTATTTGTCGCGATAACATTAACGAATATAGGACAATAGTCATAAATGTTCTTATTCAGACCTCGTAAATTTGTGGTGATAACATCACGGCGCCGTTTGACGGAAATGACGATGATTTTGAGATAAAAGTGGCGCCTTAATGTTGCACGTGTTTCGATCATTAAATCATTTGTGCGACGTTTTAAGGCGGGATTACATGCGGATAGGGGGGCAGGTGGGAGGTAAATAGGGACTATTGCTATAGCACGTCATGTAACGCGGGCTATAAATCTGACTTTATATCTGTCTTAATAAAAAAGGGAATATGGCGTACTTAAAGAAAGGATTATGCATCTCGTGCCACGCTCACCGTTTATGTGCTTTTTATTATTGGAATAACTTCGTCTCCACAAGCCGCAACGCATGACAAATATCGAATTTACTCGCGTATCGGTCTCGGCGCGGAAAGTTATTGGAAATTCTATCTTGAAATTCCTCAGCTATTTTTTTTTTCAAAGATTATGAATTAAATTATCTATCGTCAGTATAAGAATGCAGCTTGTTGTGGTGCATAAAATGTTGAAACCTTTGTATAATTATTAAATCATTTCACTGAATAATCAGTATTATTTTCCTAATGATTTACGCGCTGAGGATTTTCTACGTTACATTTTGTGTTAATTCAAAGACTGCGTTTTATTTGTATATTTCATTTGCGATTTGTTTAAGAAAAGTATTTTCTCGAAGAAGATTAAGCGTGATTTATTAAAAATTAATCGTTACGATAATAGATTACATTTCTGGCACGACGTCGGTTTATTGCCACTTGTATCAAGCTATCCATTTAATCACGCGGTGCATCACGGCGTAATAACGGTGCCTCGTATCGCTGCGCTACGACCGATTCCATTAATTAAGAGTACGGATCGTCTTTTTGTTTTCGATGCGCTGCGACGCGTCGCCTCGACCTAAACGATAGCTATTAATCAACGCAAAGACGATTTTGCATCGGCTCGCTGTCTCCTCTGTACAGAAATTCAGCATCATCGTGACTTACGGCTATCGACCATATCACGTAAACGCAATGCGAGTGCGAACGAATTATTCTTGCGAGATTTTCATATGAAAAATTTTACAATGCGTATTGTTGATAGGCGATCGATAAGCTAAAGTTCATTCAGTTTTCGTATTAAAACCAAATGCGGGTTTATGTGCTCCAATTTTTGATACATTCTCTGAAATATTCTTTCAATAGATTACTATTGGATTATTTATTCGTATAACCGATAATAAAACAGCAGCCGCATTCTGTGTATTGAGTAATCGGAAAGAAATCCAATAATATCTTTATTTAAAACATTCGTATCGATTCTGCTTTTGTGTGGATTATATATATCGAGTACACCGAAGAATGTTGTTGGCCGATTACCCGAAAAATCAATTATCGGTCGTGCATCGTGGCTTCTGCATTAATATGGATGAAGGCCGATGCCCCGTTGCAATCAATTGCAACGGGGAACTGTATGAAGTAATTGTTAAAGAATCGATATGCGACTATCATGATAGAAGCAAGACTGTCTGCAGTTGATCTTGTTACATCGCAGTATTGAATATAAGCGTAAAGCGGTCGAGCTTTTAGGGACAAACAAGTTTTCGTGTTGCTGGGAAATTGACCTTTTTCGACTTTTACGGATGATAAATGTAATTACAGCTTGCAATAAGAAAAATTGCAAAAGCACTTTTCTTAAATAACAAACAAATGGGGATTCTGGTAGATATTTTACATATGGGTTATGAAATATGGATGTGCGTATTGTGTCTGTATTCGAATACAGTCGGCAGCAGTTACAGTTAATAATCAATATTGTATCCGTTGCTTGTCGGCAGATTGAATTTATTCGGTCTTACACTCATGGAAATTTTATGGATACGATATCGCTCAAATATTTATAGTAAATAATTAATCGAAAACAATAGCCAATAAACAATTTCAAAATTAATCATTTCAAGCAACGCCTTGCAGTATAATTCATGCTTAACGATAGGATCGAAATATTTCGAACTCGAGATAAATAATTTTTCCGTACTCGGTCATACACGCATCGTAAATCGCTTTTTTTCATATAAATATTTTCCTACAAAACATCGAATGCGTGGAGAGTTATATCGTACCTTAAAATCCCATCATCAAATTTTTGGCGTTTTCACATTAAATGGAACTTTAAATCGTCCACCTATTCGGCATGCTATATTAAGCTTAACTTGGGAGACCATAAAATATAGAATATATTATCGTTATTTGCTTAACCATCCGCTACGAAGGAGTCCGATTTGCGACATGCAAAGTCAATTTTACGAAATATAACTCGCTGATTTTTATATAAAAGGCTTTTTTATATAAAACGAAACGGTATTTTTCATTTGAAATTGGTAACCTTTTTTGGTTATTTGCAAATAAAATAAGTTAAAATCCTATTAATTAATCTGTGGCATAGATTATAGCTTATCGGGCTATAAAGTGCGCAATGCATTTTTAGAAGAGAAATTGTTATCAATTCTGGAAATGAGTTAATACTTTTTTAACTTCATGGAATTTTTAAACGTAAGTTTTATAATACATTGAGTAAAATAAGTGAAATCCACGAACTTGTTTTAAACTACTAAAATATATTTGAATTTGTACCATAATATTTTACGTACAGGAAATTACATGTGTCAATCTTATTTTTTAAATTCGTTTTTATATACAATTAAAATTAATTATTTCGTTAAGCAGTTATTTTTAAGATTGTTGCACTCATTTTTGCATGAAAAAATGTACTAAAGAAGCTATTTCTATTATATTTTCACACAGTGAGATGCTTAAACCGACCAATTGTCGCGCTGCTTTCCGTGATTTTGTTGAATTTCTCATCTAGTTGCCGACCGCGAAAACTGTAGCAGAAAATCGTTGCGGTACCACGGGAAACAATATCGCGTCGTGTTATAAAGTGCAAAACGACATCGCACATCGCGGATAATACACTGATATACAGTCCCGAGAAAAGGGGACCCCGATTTTTATATTAATCTCCCCCCATTCATAAGCTTAGTACGGCTCACGATAGGTATACGGGGTGGCACTGGTAGGAAATTAGAAATTTATTGACTTCGCTCGTGTATCCGGAACGTTGCTTCGAGGTTACGCCTTTAATCCCTTCGTTTACGAGCATCGCCATTCCATAAAGCACGATAGACGTATCGATCCTCCCATAAAGTACGACGCATCGTTACCGAGAGCTGATCGATAATGGACGTGATTGCGAGTATCGATTATGTCCATTCATAGTCCGACAACGTTTTGCTAAACCTTCGGATACAGAATTCGGTATCCTACTTTGAATTTTTTTTCAAACAACTCTAAGATTATCGTTGTATAGTATTATCAGTAACTGCTCCGTGTACTGCTCATTCTGATTTTGGTAATACGTACGAATATAGATATAGGTAGTATACGTAATTGATACGTAACGGACTGTTATTGTATGTTTAATGTTAAATGGATGAATTTGCAGAATACATTTAACGCTTTTAATTGTGGTAAATAATCTATAGCGCCAAGCATTAATTAAACGGTTTCGTATCGTTCGCAATTTAACATGGTCTGCTTGATACGCATATCCGATAGCAACGCAATCAATTGCGGAATATTTTGATTCGCTTATATTTTTGAGGTTACACATTAACATATATTTAACGTATAATTTAAAAAGAAGAACAGTACGAAACGAAGTAAGTGATGTATCGGGAAAATGTAAATAAAGGTGCATAAGAGTAATCTCTATTTGCTGGGAGGAAAGAGCGAATATAATTTTATTCCATTTTTTTAAAGATATTAAAAATTTTTGATATGTAATGGACCGTGATAATGGACGCATAATGGATATAATCCTTAAAAGTGATTATTAATTTCATAGGACGGGAACATAATTTACGTGATTATCTATTGTAAAATGCATCCGTTGTAAAGTGCATCGGTGTAAATGAATGCAGCACACGTTACTGTAACAGTCGCGCGACAATCGGCATGACTGATTTTGATCTGATTTTTCAGTTGATTATAAAAAAAAATATATATTCTGCAGCTGCGCGTTAAACAAGACGATTGAATTGCGCTTTTAATAATTCCAAGCATCGACGCATCCGAACAACACAAATATTGGCCTTGCCTTTTTATTTTTTTTTTCTATCACATAGCCTGTTTTACGACTGACAGGCTTCCCATTACTGTTTCCCGCACCGCGACGAAATTGTTCGGCTATTCGGTAAACGTGACTCTTTATTGGAAATTTTCTACCTCCGATTAACGCTCGCCAGCGCTACGAGCTTCGATGAAACGGGGAAAAAAGAGGAGAACGTATCGCGCGTCGGCCCCGTTTTATCTCGAAATCGAAAGGAACGCTGTAAATTAAAGTAAACGCTCTAAGTATCCTTCTCTTGTATACTTAAATCATTCTTACGATATATCCGTTGCCTTGCAGCCACTGAGAAAATACGAATGTACAACATTGAGTTGTAGGCAGGTGTGCCGATGATGTTGTCCAAGTATCGATACATCTTGCTTGCTTTTTCACATTATATTTTATTTTTAGTATTAACTGCAGCATATTACTCGTAATGAGTAAAGTGTCAGTAGCCTTATTTATGTCTGGTGCACACAACCTCTGTGACTGGAAACTGTATGTTACACTCGATCTAATTTTATATAAATGTAATAACGTTTCCTGTCTTATACACATGTTAAGGCATTTTGCGCCTGCTTTCCAAGAATATAACCGTCGTATTCGAGGACATATTTCGAAAATTATTATTTAAGTGAAAGTCGATGTTACAGTTATTTTTGTTTTATAAAATCTATACAGTGATAGTATAATTACAATACTTAAAAAGAGGATAGTTTTTACTTGCCAACTGGTACACACATTTACATCGAATGGGGAGTCGTTTTAGAGAATTTCTTAAAATACCTCAGAAATAAAGGAAAATTAATTTATCATATCAGTTTAGGAGGATCTTGAAAGTTTGACATTAAATTTATTATTTATTTAATTACTATTATTCCAAGTGATGTAAAAGCTATTTCTGTCATGTCTCTTTTGACTTTTTCAATTTGCTATTTTATCAAGTCTGCTGTTAATGTTATACAATGTTAATTTGTGTTACCTATATTTTTATCTGACGTTTTTAAGCTCAAAATAAAATAAAAATCTCTAGCACTTTATATATTAATAGATAGAACTGCACAAATTTCCATACGATGAAGCAATTTGTTACGCGGCATTTTTGCCCTACAATGAATTATGCAGTTTATATATAGCATAAGAAATATTTATTTCTATTTACTTGGCTTTTACCGTCTCTCCACACATCATTCTTTTCTATGATACAGTAGTTCAGATTCATTCACTGAATGAAATATCGGTACAAATTTTTCAACAAAATACACCCCTTATTCTTACGTTCCATTACGCTCTCGCGCTTGAAAAGCTACTAGAGCGGAAGACGCAGGAGCGTAAAATACAATATTCGGGCTTGTTCGAGATCGTGTAATGTAATCTGGGTGTAAATCGCGATGGTGCGCTGCGAAATGCGAGCGGGGGCTGCTGCCGCTTGCTGCTTGCTTGGCGTTGCAGTTCACGTATGTAGAGCAAGTGGCAGCGTTCCAAATCTCGCGAGTACGTGGGATAAACATTTCCGCCATAGGACAACCGTTTTCCAACGGCTTCGAAGGGAATACGCGCTCAATGGTATGCCCCATAAAAGTATCAGTCCATTTGTGGGTATCTTGTGACAGTTTTAGCTTGCCAACTGGCATACACATTTGCATCGAATAGAGCCGTCATGGAGAATTTCTTCAGAATTATATTAGAAATAAGGGAAAATCAATTTTCAATCAGTGATGAGGATATTCTGAAAGTTTGATATTAAATTATGACTATTATTTAAGTATTATTATTAGAAGTGTGGCAGAAACCATTTCTATCATTTCTTTTTTGATCTTTTAAACTTGTTACCTTACCAAATCTGCTGTTAATGTTTCATACTGTTATTAAGTACTGATTAAATAGAAAAAGGTATCGGAAACATTACAGAGAATGTGAGAGGCTATAGAGAATTTCGATAAATTTCAATGTTAAGAGTTTTTTAATTAAAATTTTAGAATCTTTTTGCACCTGTTTGCACCTGCACCACCATATTATGTAATCATATTAATAACAATCTCTGAACTCCATTTTTAATGGTTTTCGGCATTTTAACGTTACGTGTAATTTCTTCTTGCGCTGTGAACTGTCAGAAATTTCTACAGCACTACTTTAAAAGTAGTAAATTTCAAGTTTCGTTCGCATTTATATTCAGGCATATTTTCTCGTTTCTGCGAAGTTTAGAAGAGTCGCGAAGTATTTCTGTAAAGATATAACGTTATTTAAAAAATTTACAATTTAATTTTTACTTGAGATTTACGGCGGCGAGATAGTGTTAGTGCTAATATAAGTTGCACCGTGTGAATTTAACTGAAGAATTTAAGTAAATTAAATAGCGATCTATTTCCTTCCCGTTGTGTTATGAATTTATTATAGTTTGAAAAAAGATATATGAGCTTGAACTGATTTCGAAACCTCTTTGATTTAATGATTTGTACCTTGTTATCCTGAGATAATTAAATTCTCGAGTGACATTGACATTTGGAAATTACGTTCGGCTCAACGTTTATCAAATTACGCGGTAATGAATCGATATCTGAGATTGAGCATGTAGAATAGATGGGATTAATATTCAATGGAGATTTGACATTCGACGCCTATTAAATCGATTCTCGTTCAAATATTGACACATAGCACGCGATTGTATGAAAGAAAACTTGCATAAATCGTTTATTACAATGAACTAAAGCCGGCAGTTTTTTTTATTCAATTATTAAGAAAGAATGATCAAAAAATCTGTAAGCGAAGGTAATTTGAACGATACGTGATGTAATAAAGTTATGTTATTAACAGTAATCTCATATTTATAATTGGTAATTTATCATATCAATTTTTTCTATCAGGATTATCAGGTTTAATTTTGTTAGAATAGACGATTTGAAAGAAATACAGGAAGAAGGATATTAATAAAAATAATTGTTGAGTTTTCTTTGAGACACGTTAGCTGTGAGCTCGTATGAGAATTCACGAGGCATGTACACTGTACTGTAGACGAGCTCGAGTACTTCGCGGGCACTAATCGTACTAACTGGTCATGATCGGCAAACTTTTCGAAGGATTCTCGTCCCTCGTCGGCCGACCGGACGATTCGATGAACGTGGGAACGACCGGCTCGCGCAACTAATGGAATTATAGGACGACGATTCTCCGCCGATTTCGTAGCGGACTTAGGAGCTTGCGAACTGTATCCCACGAATACTATCGACGAAACTTTTCAGACTCCCTCCACTGGAGTTTTGACATCTCGATAATGTCGTATCTGCGCATTTGAGTCGTTGGAGAGTGATTAAAAATTTAACCTCTTGAATGAAGGCTGTGATTCGAGATAAATTAAACTCTCTTAACATACTTAAATATCAATACCAATGTTGAATAAAAAATGGTAAAATATAATATTTCCTTACATAATTTATTTTTAATAGACAGTAATGCACCGGGAAATTTTTGTTCTGTCTCGTAAGAGTGATTTAAATGAAATTAAGTTAATGCGTAAACTTGTACAAATTTACTCTTGGTAAAGGGAATGAAAATTTATGTGAAACATGTTACGGCACGCATCTTAATTATTCTTAAAATGCGCATTAATAAAATGTCAGATGGAGTTGACAAGATATCGCAATATCATTTACAGTCTAATCAACGTTCAAGAGGGTGGCTCGGGTGACCGGTATAACGTTCGGTTCTAAAATTCACACCTCCCGTTAGCACCGGGGGTCGTTACCGGCTCGACCGACGTTATCTGGGGCACGCATCTCCCGTGCTAATGCAATACAGCGTCGGTTTGACGATATATCGGTCGAGTAAAAATATACGAGTGCTCTAATGGGCGCCAGTCGTGGCGAGGCCTAGCCAGGGGTGAGAAACCGGAAAGTGTACAGTCCGGTGTCCGGTATGGGTTGACCTGCATTTTTCTTTTGCTCCTTCCCGAAGGGAACGTTGATGACGAAAGGACCAGATGAAAATCCGACGAGAAAAAAAAACGGGGACAAGGTCTTCTCGGACCGACACAAAGCAGAAAGTGTCTTTGTTAAATTATTGCTTACGGTAAATGTGTTTTCCTTTTGTATCGCGTAGAACTTTAAACTGCACATGTTTGAGAATAAATCTCGTAAATCTTTTCGGTCTTTTACAAACGATATTATCTCGTTTTCGTGTGTTGTAATTATTTCTTTTCATAATAAATAAATTTGCAGTTACGGTCATATTAAATTATTGCAAAAAAATTTATTTTAAACTTATCACGAAATGTCAATTTGTAGCAATGATCTTTGAAACCTACTGTAGGATGGTATTCTCGAACATAGTGCTTAAGCTCGATGTAACCGCAGCAGCATAGACATCGCACTTGCGGTATACTCGAATGAATCGAATCGAAGCTCCCTCAGCCTCCCTCTTCTCGACCTTCGTTAGGTATAATTAACGATTTAGCAGATTACGTTTAGGGATAATGTCGCGAATTACTGTAGTAATTCTGAGCGCTTATCGATAATGTGGTGTGCAACGTAACCGCTATATTATAATAATAAAGTGATTAAAACTATTTTAAAATTTTCTCTTACTCTTTATTAGATATAAAATAATTTTTCAGATTATTAATGTTTTAATATGAACTTAATAAAAATTTTATGTTTGATGATTAAACCTCAAATTAAAATTCTATTAAAGCGCAATTTAATGAAATTAGTGAAGTGGTGAAAAATAGGATTTTATTATTTACTCGCATTCTCGAAACTTGGTTCATGTGAATGGTTTTTTTAGTTGTTTAATAAATTAAAAAATTATTTTGTTAAAAGATGATTGATTGCATAAATGATTTACACGTATATAACATTTGTCAAGCGCAATACCCTGCAATATATTATGTCGCGCCACAAACATCTTTTGAAAAGTGACGTTTTCGTTACGGATCGTATGGCAATCATTCTAGTCAATTTTTTCCGTTAATACGGGCTAAAAACACACTGACCTCTCGTCAAGAATCCAGCAGAAACGGGCTGCGTGACGCAACTGGGCATAAATGGTTCTCAAACTTTCAAAACTGTAGTCGTAATTTTTACCTGCCGAGCAACCCGTATCTAACTGGGTTCGTTTCATGTCATGAAAAAAAGACGGAAAAAGAAAAGGCTAAAAAGGACGGACAGCCACAAGGTCAGCTTAGAAAATGGTCGGAAATGTAGAAAAAAAGTTCTTTTAAATGCGAAACCGTGAATACGCTGCTGCTTTAATACACAGAGAGCTCTTAAAGTTTATCTTGAAAATCATGTAATCGTGGGACAACGTGGCATTTCGAAGAATTTTACGTAAGTTTTGTGAAATTTTACCATACTTTTTATTAATGATTATATTTAGTGTACATTTTACTTAGTAAAATGTATGGTAAAATTTCAAAAAACTCTCATAAAGTTGGCGAAAATGCCACGTTGTCCCGCGATTACTTGATTTTCAGGGTAAATTTTAAAAGAAAATTTTCTCCGTGTAGTTATCAAACGTGAGGTTATAACTATATAATTAGTGTACGAGTCGTTAACGACCTCAACTTTTTTTATTCGAGACTAGACGTGTTCGTTAGTGCGCAAATATGATCGATGGTAGTATGACAGCTCTCTCGGGACTTGCGAAATTCGTTTGTTCCGGGATGTAACGTAATGAATTGATAGAGTGCTCATGACACGATGCGTATCTATGCAGGATGTATGGAAGATACTTGTAAATTAATGCAGACGAGCAAAATACGGATTTTATTTGCGACTATAAAATGTTACGTTATAAATTATAAAGTGAAATTTCATCTCAGGGGTAAGTAATATCGATAATTTTTGTAATAACATCAACTTGTTTACACAGTGACAGTAAACAGCGCAAATTTAAATGTTTTTCTCATTGGTACATGAATATGTACAATTTTAGAATTTTTATAAATAACAAATGTTTTATTTTTTAGTTTTTATTTCATTATATCGCATTAAAATATTAAGTTATAATATTAAACGCATTTATGTCATACTTCTTTCCTTGAATTAAAATAGAAATGTTTCGGGGTGTAAAACACTGTAATCGCTATTTTTACGAATATGATTATGGTCTGAGCGGGGAAAGATCAGGTTTTCGAGATCCACCGGACGCATAGGTATTCGTTTCGCATCAAGTTTTGAAACACGCGCGAGAGCGACAGTCGGTCTCCAAGTATTTGCACCAATCCTTATTTGCTTATGAAAATTTTAAGTCCCGTAAATCACGAGTTATGGAACAGATGTAAATTATGGTTATTACCGGTTTTATTGCGTTCAAGAGCGTTTCGATAATCCGGCGCTGTCGCACCGTAAAAGCGAAAGTAAGGAATCGCTATAAGCGGAAGTTTTACGGTCGACCGATCGGTAGTGATTTTTAAGTTGTGTGCGTAGGACCCAAGGTTATCTCTGCATACCGCTGATGACCCAGCAGATTGGTGATCTATTGCACTGATTATAAAGATATAAAGTTTCGACTTTATAACAGCTTTATACATTATTATTAATTAGATAGATTGAACAATCTTTCTGTAACATGAACTACAATTATAGCTATAGATAAAAATTGAATTTATGGTTACTTCAGTGAAACTGAATTATTTATTAAAAACAGTGCAACTCTAGCCTCGGATAAGTACACCGTACTAGAGTGCAACTGTTCACAGACATTATTTATAGGAATATGATAGCATGTTGATAGTTCAAGCTGCAATTCTTTTTATATCGTACATTTGTCACTTCTTTCCGCGTACTTAAAATACTTATACCAAGTGTCAGAAGTCAAAACGGCATATTTATATATATGCTTTGTGAGAATATGTGGGGCATTTATATTTAAAAATAATAGCTTTAAAATAATCTGTACAGGAGATGACACTTTGACGTATATTCGATAGTAGTGCAAGTTAATACTAAAATTATTTTGATTAAATTATATGTGTGGCAGTGCGGCGGTAAATAACATGACATAACAGGTTTGTTAACAGAACAGACTAAATTCTGTGTTATAGAATTTAACAGTCGAAAGGATGAAACTAGCATCGTCATAAAATTTCGAACTCTGGCAAATCACGATGAAATAGAATTTGTTCAAAAAACACTGCTATTGATTTCGTGTCTTGGATTTTCGTAAAATAAGCAGAATATGATTTTTCGCGTACACGTGATTTCACGGGCCTTATTGCGATACATTTCTAAGAACCGTTAAAGACGAGTCTCATATTGTCTACCGTGAAACTTAATCTTCAGCTGCTGCTTCCAGGCGAATGAGGTTTCATTAAAAAAATCCAATTTTCAAGAGCGACTACGTTCAAGCCAAGGGGCAAGAATTAAATTCTGCGTGCTTCTTTTTTTGCTTGCGGCAGCGCGAAATTTGATGGGCTCGGAAGGAGCCCTCCCGATACACGGATAGTATCCTAGAGTGCGTAAAGAGGCTGATATTAAAGGAGGAAGGAGAGGCATGAAGTAATAGAGAGACGGTTGTCGTCGAATCGAGAAGAGTCATTTTAATTGCCTTAAATGTAATATCTTTTTGCTCGCAAACAGAATGTTAGAGTTGCGCATTGTTTTACATCTCGTAAATTGTACCAATATTTATTTTGAAAGTGATTTTGGTCCACTTTTCAAACAGACGAAATAAAATTCTTGTTAGCCAATGATCTACTTAAACATAAACAGCCTTTAACATGGAAAAGGTTTGAATACATCATTGAAGCTTTAAATCTATATTCATTATACATATACATACATCTTCGCTAGAGTGAAACTTCAAAAAAAAAGAAGAACGTAACGTACACACAAAAACAGATGTAAATTTAAAGCATAACTAACTTTGCTGGAGACAATTTATTCATTAAAGCGGTACAACGCGGGATATTTCAATTCCGCCGGTGTCGTCACTGATACGGCCATGTAAACTATATGTAGGCATATAGATAAATAGATACGTTAGCTCCCTTAGGATATGTGAGACGCACTTAGGATATACATTAAGGCATGAGATAGCGCCGTCCACTATGACTAATAACGTCTAGTTTGCGATACTTCTGCTGGTATGAGACGCTCACTCTTACGGGATGCGCGATACCTCAAAGTAAGGGGATCTACATGCACAATTAATTGCCGGTTAATTGTGGCCGGCGTGATGCGGGCGCTACGGTGGAAATTGGCGTAACCTCGTGTGGCACGAGGACTCGTTGCGCGTGTCGAATTTATGCGCGTTGCTCGCAGTGGAAATGGAAATGTCACTCGCGTCGACGCCATTTGTCGAATGGGGCGAGCTATGAAAAGTGTCTTGCAAATAGTGGTGATGCAATTACGCGATCCTACCAAAATTCATTCTGCAAATATACAGTAATCCCCGTGGACTACGGTTTTCAGCGTAATGAAAGGAATTTATAAACAGGCTCGCAAATTAATCTAGTTGTATTGAAATTTCAATGTATCGAGCTCAAATCAATTTTCACTGATGTGAAAATTTCTCCCGCGGTCGTGTCGGGATTGTAATTGTTATTTTGAAATAATAGTTTGTTTCAAATAATACCTTTTTTTTTGTTGACGATACGACGAGTACGCAGTAAAGATTAACTAGCAGAAACGCTCTAGCGAACGTGCAATATTAAAGAATGATGAAATAATTATTTAAGAATACGAATTCGCCCGAAATTGTATATCGAAATATTGGACGTTCATCATTTCAAACGATAGTTGCGGCATTGAATGAAACCTCGAGTCTTTCACTTCGCATCAATGAACCGCAAAAAGTGACTAGTGCACAGAGCTTCGTTCGACGAAAATTTCTTCCTCGATTCCATCGTCGTCGCACGCAAATCCAACGGTCAAAGGGGAAAAAAGGGAGTAACACCCTTTTCCTCGAGCAGCCTGCTTGCTCGCGAGTATGATAAAGAGATCTCCCGCCTCGCCCGTCTCTCCCCGGCCTGATCCGAGAAGAATGGCACGAGTGGAAGTGTCGAACATGTGCCCGGGATTGGCCGGCGCACTTCCTCGGCCGTGGAGAACTCCAAGAAGTCAGGTGCAAGGATGTACATGCGCGCGGACGTCGAAATATTTCTGAAAGGAACGGCTGGTCAGGACGCGAACGGAGGATGGGGTGGGTAGGTGCGGGCAAAGGTGGGAGAGATCCGGAAAGTCCTTGGCAAAGGGTGCACTTCCAGCGCGCGGTTTCTCAGCGTGGAACGAGGGAGAAAGATAGAGATGGTTGATCGTGTGCCGGCGAAGAGAACGGGGGGGTGGTCGTTCGGTCGTTCGTACGTGAAGGGTCGGTGTTAGGCAGTCGGAACATGGCATAGCGCGCGCGGGAAGGAATAGGCAGCCGTAGAGAGAGGAGCCGACCACCGTTGGAATGTGAGCGGGACGAGGACGGCCAGGGGTCTCTTGGGTTAGAAAGAGAGAGAAAGAGGGGCGAAAATCGAGAGCGACGGGATGGTAGAGGGAGAGAGTAGGAAGAGGAGGAACAGTTCCCGAAGAAGGAGGGAAAGAGAAGGGGAAAGAGAGATGGGGAGCCGGGTTGAGCGAGTGAGAGCGAGCACGGGAGGGCGAAGGATAGGGATCCACGGGGGATGGTGCGCGCGTAGGGTCGCGCGCGCGACAGCGAACGTGGGTGTTCTCGAAAGGGGGTGGGGAGAGAGCGGCAGGAGAGAGAGAGAGAGAAAGAGGGAGAATGGTGGGAGAGAGAACGGTAGGAGAAAGCGGTGGGGACTACCTAGGCCGGAGGAACTAGTCGGGTCCCGGCTTCAGGTCGCGGTGGCGTTCAGTTCACAGGCGGGTGCCGTGGCGCGCGGTTGGCCTGTGCGGCATTGTACGTAGTGCGTGTTTTCTCGTTAAGAGAACGATAGAGAGTAAGAGAAGGAAAGGAAGCGAGAGAGCGAGTCTAATTCGACAGACGGGAAACAACGAGGATAGTGATAACAGTTTCGTTCGACCCGAAGAGCGACGGGGCCTTTGTGCTCTCTACCTGCCCTGTATCTGACGAAATCTCTGCTCCGATCCGACGGACGTATCTCTCTCGCCGTTCGGGGGAAACGAGTCGGTATTTTTTCCTCCCGCGAACATCGATTCGATGGAACCTGTCGATCACGATCGGCGGATAGTGTGATATCTACTTGATCGCGCAAAATCGGAGCGCAACTTTCGTAGCGTCGCGACGACGGACGTCGACAAGGAAGCGAAGTGACGCGCGAATAAACAGATCGGGAGGCGCGAGTGGCTGTCTATCACCGACTTGCCGCTGATAGAGTTATATCGGTTTTGGTTCTAGGAGGGCGTAATCGAGGAGCTCGTAAAGTGAGTGAGTGACAGTGACGGAAGTGTGTGATCGCCAGGGCGGCGGATGATAGGAAGTTCTTAACGACGCGGGTGTGTATAACGACGGAGGATCGCCGTTTCTCAGGACGACGACGCTCGTCAAACCCGGACCGGGCTCGAGGACATCTCGTGGTCGATATTTCTTAGTGGTAAGTTTTTCCTCTATGACTCATAAAATTCGACGAATGAAATCTGAAAACACAAAAGTCCGAGAGATATTTCGGAGCATTCGAGAGATTAGATAGAACGTTTACGACAGTTTCGGGCATTACTAATGGAGCAACTATTTTCCGGTCTATCCTCCAAGCTCATAAATTTGTCGTGTTGTTCGTAAAAGGTAGGGACCCTCGGAGCATTATGTCTCATGTTTTGCACTCGCGCAAGAAAAGATCTGTAAAAAAAATACCTTAGTAAAATATGTGTGTGAGAAATACATACTTTAATAGTTTGTTTTACGAGAAGATATTGTTTGCGTTATTCTTTCGCAGCAATCGACACAATTTCGGTTCCGTTGATATACGATAGTCGAAGTTTCGTTTGATAAAACTTTGACATGTTTGTCTCAATGTCAATAACTACGCGAAGTGTTACGAAACATGTCGTTGCTCTAACTGTTGATGAAATATAGACTTTAACATAAGATACGAAGGCGAGACGTAGAATGGATTATCGACATATCGATAATATCTTCTGATAACTCGATGTAGGAGTAGAAATATGCTAGACAAGAGATAATTATCTTTGGAGCAGTCTCTATTATATTTTAATTCAGCGTTGAAAAATTTCCGTTGTTTCTTCGGACGTTAACTCTGACATCATTAAGGCCCGGTCTACAATGAATTGTTAGAGCCTAAAAGTTGATTGAAAGTTTCTTAATTTTTACACTTAATTTTTTAAATATACTTGTAACGAATTTCAATATAATTATGTAAACAATTATGTAATATCTTTGTTGACATCTTATTTTGCTCGTAGAAAGGGAAAGATTTTCCTCCGCGAATATGTAATACATTTTGAGAGCGGACATTCTTGTCATAAAATTATCTTTGTTCATTATATTTTTACAATCGTACGGTGTTATTTTGATTTGTGTCTATAAATAGAGTTTGTTTGACGATTAATAATGAAGGGATCGGAATTGTAAAACGACGAAATCAAATGACGAGTAATTCTAAGTTTAGAAACACACTGATATCTCTCTCTTTCCCGACGAAAATACCCAAGTGTCTATCATTATCGGTTTCTATCGCTCATCAAATAAAAGGCGTGTTTAAATTCGAGTTATTTTTATTTTTCCTATGAAGGGAAAAAATGATTCTCAGTCGCCGTGAGAAACGTGAAAGTTAACAGTCCGCTTGGCGATTTGATAGCAAACGGTTGAAGTTTCTGGTTCACCTAGCGTATAGCTGCGAGCACCGCGAGAGTCATTTCGCGAATAATGCTTCACGGTAATATTCGCAGATCGATGTTTATGCCGTGGCGCCTGTCACGCGCAGTCTGTCGCTCCGAGCTCGCACAATGCAGTGAAACGCGAAAGTGATCCCACGCCGCAAAAAAAAAGGAAATAAAATCGTACGATCGTAAAATACAGAAGCTCTCGATCATACGAAACATATCTGCGTGCGTGTCACCGGTGCATGTAGACTCGTAGAAAAAAATGGTGGGAGCAAGTTTTCAAATCCAATTTAAAGTTCGCCCTGAATTGCCGAAATTTAGTGCTATGTGGCACACGCTAATGTCTCACGTACAAGCTGTCATTATCGCTGTACCTGTTCGCGACAGGCTCTTTGATAAATATGAAGGCGATCTTTTCATTGAAACACACAATTTACTGGCCACAAAATTATTGGATTGTTTATGTATTCAAAATTTATTCGGGCAAATTTATTGTCAGGGCTGTGAGTGACTCCGAATCTCGGTTCTTAATTCATCTCTTTCAATCAGAATTAATTGTTATTTGACGTAGTAATTTCAGTAGAGTTACTAGAATTGTAAATTTTGAGATATATTGCTCTCTCGTACGCGCTACCTAAATCGGCAATACTCGATTCCTCTGCTTTAACGTCGCAGTCAATGACATTCCGCGCGCTTTCCGCCGATGAGATTGCAAATCTCGAGCTAAAGGCGACGTTCCGGCTCGATTCGCGAGTTTTCAATGTAACCTGACAATGACCAGCCTAATTCTAACGGCACGTTCCGGTTTTTTTCGTGAAAGTTTCCGAGTATAACGGCGTTGTCTCCGCAGCTCAAGGCAGTGAATTTAAGAGCATTGTCGTGTCGTGCGGCCAAAACGAAAATAAGAGAAGTTCGAACGGAACCCTTTATACCGCGCCCACTGCGGGAAATTTTTCTTTCTCTCTTAGAATCTTTTTGTCGGGAATGTCCGTAAATCTTAATTCATCTAAGTTAACGGGTTTTTTCATTGCTTTAAATTTATAGGGCGGAAGGTATTTATTCAGTTTTTTTCCTATGCAATTCTTACGCTAATAATTTAAACTTATAACAAGTAAAATGAACGGACTATTCAATCAGTTCAATGTAACTTTGACATTTCAGTCAATTTCAAGCCGCGATGGTTACGTATCCCATTCTAATCTTCTAACTTCCTAATATTACAAAATCGTATTTTGTGTTGCCGTAATGTTGTGATTTTCCAGCCTCGTAAAATTTAAATCCGATTTTCTTGCGGATGCTTCCTACAGCTACCTTTAAAGTCGGAAACGCGTGTAAGGTATTGTACTTGGAACGGATAATCTCTCTAAAATACTAAAGAGGCATTGTGACATTAGAAATATTACGGGATCCTGAGAGGGTTAAGCTGGGATCTTTTCTAATCCGTGAAAATAGGCCACAGAGTTCTTGACAGAATTACCTGAACTGTCGGTCGGCAGCATCTCATAACGCCATAATACGAGCTAACGTCTCGTGAAGGCGAAGTTTAGTAGTTCGTAAATGCTTTGTGTTACAAGTGACTTTATGAATATAGCGCGGTAAAAAATATGACGGTAGCGAGAATGACGAATGGTAAAAGCTCGCGGTGAATCACTCTTATATTGTAATCTTTTCGCTATATGATGTATGATGCGAGAATGAAATATTTCGTCTCGACTGTTGAGACGAAATATCTTTTTCTTAATATCAGAATGCATGCCAAAAAATAACACGCGTAATTCTTGAAATCTTCTGCAACGTTTGTTATCATCGTATACTCTCAATTCTTAGTACTCGTGACGAAGGAATTCAAGCCAATCTTTTCGTAGAATGGAGAAAAAGAACCGTGTGAACACATACCGCTCGAGAGTTAATGAAAATTTCTTAAATGGTATTTAGAGAGAGAGGAAAGTATAATAGCCAAATAAACTTTTATTCAAGCGTAATATTCTCTAAAACTTTTAATATGAAAGTTTTTCGAAACACCTTGTTGCTTCTCAACCAAAATATTCTTTACAATACGTTATTCTTATAATTTAGCAAGAAGAAAAATGCCATTAAGACTAATTCTGTTTTGATGACGTTCAATTAGCATATTTAAGAGCTGTTGCTAAGTCCCCTTTTGACTTTTCGTAGGAATTTGTAAAGGCAAACTTGAGGGGAAAACCGCTGACCAAAATCTTGTACATCAATGCCCACTAATGCCCGGTGGGCATTACTTTATCTTATTATCTTATTTAATCTTACTTCTCTTGTTTTATCTTATTTTAGCTCCTTTTAACTTATTTTATCTTATTTTACCTTTATAATGCCCAAACTAATGCTCAAAAAATGCCTAGTGATGCCCAGTAATGCCGCAAATCTGTACACCACAATGCCCTCAGCGGTTTTTCCCTCGAGTAAACTTGTGCAAAGCACGATTGAATCGTTCTTATGCCGATTACACACAAAAAAAGGAGCAATTGATTGATATTTAGGAAAGTATAATAGCCAAATAATATTTAATTCAAGCATAATATTCACTAAAGCTTTTAATATGAAATATTCTTCACAATACATTATTCTTATAATTTAGCAAGAAGAAAAATGTCATTAAAACTTTAATTTTGTTTTGACGACGTGCAATTAGTATATTTAAGAGCTGTTGCTAAGTCCCCTTTCGACTTTTCGTAGGAATTCGTAAAGACAAACTTTTGCAAAGCACGATTAAATCGTTCTTATGTTGATTACACAAAAAGAAGGAGCAATCGATCGGTACTTAGAAAAGTATAATAGCTAAAAAAATATATATAAATATTTCATTCAAGCGTAATGTTGACTAAAACTTTTAATAAGAAAGTTTTTCGAAACACCTTGTTGTTTCTCGGCCAAAATTTCTTCACAATACGTGATTCTAACAATTTAGCAAGTAGAAAAATGTCATTAAAACTTTAATTCTGTTTTGACGACGTTCAATTAGTATATTGAAGAGCTGTTGCCAAGTCCCCTTTCGACTCTTCGTAGGAATCCGTAAAGGCGAACTTGTGCAAAGCACGATTGAATCGTTCTTGTGCCGATTACACAAGAAAAAGGAGCAATCGATTCGATCCGTCTCTTTGATATCGCGGCGATTCGCGACGTGTCGCATTTCCATAGGTTGAGGAATGGGCCCTCTCGTGAAGTGCGAAAAGATTGTCGCGAGCGCGAGAGATGGTGCGCGTGGATAACGCCGCGGCCGTCGGGCGATGTTTCACCCGGCTGTCCTACATCAGGATCTTTACCGGCTATCTCCTTTAAGCTCACTCTCCTCATGGAAGGTCCTCCGCGGTTCCGAGACCGTTTGCGTTTCCCGCACTTCCAGCCCTCTCTTTCTCCCTCGTCACTCTCGCATGAAAATTATTCTCTCGTTCGCTTTCCGTCGGACGGAAAAAGCAATCTGTTAACGGATCTCGTTCTTCATCCCCGTACGAAAAAGCGTATCTTCAAATCTGCTTTTTCTCTCGGCAAGGATTAGCAATATTAACATTCGCGTATCGATACTTATTAATTTCTCTGTTTAAATATATAAAAAAAGAATTAATGCCGTCTCATCGACATTATCGTGGCTCAAATTAATATCGGCTTATTGGACTTCTCATCTGTGTTAATCCTTTTTATTGAATGCAGGGCGTTTTTATTTATCATAATTTATTATGTCCTTTTACGTATCATTTTAATTATTATTTATTACTTTTATTAATATTGAAACATTTACAGAACATATATCATTATATATATATGCTGTATTGTATGTATAATTGAATATCTGTTATATCAAAAACAATGAAGAATAATATCTTGTTGGAATAACGAATCGTTATTAAACTTTCAATGTAATTTAAGTACAATGCATTTTATACGAATAAGATCATTGTAAAATTTTAGTGCGGTCTAGCGTATGTTTGATAATTTGCGAAGAATGCAGCGTTTGTACAACACGAAAATTTAAGGCCTTCTATTCTGCTACGTGCGATAATAATGTAGCATGGCATATTAAATTAGTCACGCAGGCTGTAGCGCGCAATTTGCATTGAAATTGTAAAGATATCGGCAAGTAACAACATTCATTTCGTACAGGAATATTAGTGGTTGTTAAAACATCTATGTGTATAATTAACTCCTTTAAAAACAGTTATCATGCAACTTGTAGATTATTTACCAATCTCTTGTTTGCTGTATTGTCAGATTATTAACGCTTGTTGCAATAACATTTTTATACTGATTGCGAGTATTTTATGTAGTTTGGTAGCTCGAGCTTTGGTAAAGTTTCGTCGGGAAGAGAAACCTTTTTGAAATGTTAAATACTCCATCGGACAACTAAATCTGGAATCCACCACAAAATACCTCGGGCTTTAATTCTAAATAATTCATCAGCTACGGTTTAAGTATAAGAATTTTTCATAAGCATTATTTTAGAATTGTCGAAAAATAGTTTTAAACTGTCTGACGTCAACGTGCAACTTAGCACTTTCCGAACGGTCAACGTATTCGGCAAACTCGCTATAATAGTAAACGTCTGGAATCGTCTCTCTCCGGCAGACGAGATAACAGCGCGATCAATAGAAGTCCGGCGATAGAAGACTTCTTAGTATGCATCATTTGTCGCGTTTATCTAATCCCGGGCGAATCAATGAGAGCGGATCGAACTGGGCGCTCCCGTCCGCCTAAATTTACGGTCGGTCCTTGGCGTGCTCGCGCGCATCTGTCGCTTATCTGTTAATCCGCGTGTGATTTCGTGGATATCTCTCTCCGTCTCTCTTGACGGGGGATCGCGGTCGACGTCTTAAATAGCCCAGCAGATAAGATGGAGACCGCAAAGGCCGGGCACTCGAGACAGTGTAAGACCTCGCCCGACAGACGGACAGGCGAACGGACGGACTCGCTCACGCGAATTCTCGTTTCGCGAGCCGCCGCGATAGGATCTCGCTCCTGTGTGTGTGTTTCAGCTGTGAATTTCCGTGCGCGGGTATATCGATCACCGGTTTATTTTATGCCTCTATAAATTAAGCGGCGTTAACGTGTCCTGATACGCGACGACTTCCAAGAATACACCGCGCTCTTTAGCATATCGCAATTTCATTTCCGCGTATGACGCGCGACCGTGTGCCCGCGCGTCATATCCGCCTCGAAAAAAAAGATTCATTAAAGGGCGAATATGCACTTTATATTCACCCGCGGCTGACGTAAACGAATCGGTAGTCTCTTCCAGCGTAATTTCCTACGTAAACTCACGGCCCGTTATATCTCGCGGTAATTTGTAACATCTAATTTAAATTCAGCGGTTTTCTCGAGATTGATTATTTTTACGATAAGCGTTTTTTTTTGTGCGATACATAACTCATTTTCTACTCTATTCCGTGCTACGCTGTTTTACTCCTGCAGCGCGTTGACGACGTATTTCATTAATTCACTCACATCGTATATACGTGTAATTATATAAATCCTGCTTTATGGGATCCGAGTTATGTTTACTACCGAAACGTATATCGCTTATTCTGCTCCATTCTGTTCTGTTCCGCTCGGCCGGCACCCACGTGAGCCCCTGACACCCTTTCACTTCGCAGGCAAATCACGCATTTGTCACGTATTTCCGCTCGCGCTTATGTGCATGCGCCGACTTTTTCTTAACATCCTGTCGCCTTGTGCAACACCTTGCCGAGCGTCGGAGTCTGAGAACATGAGATATCGCCGCGCGCATTGTTCTCCGGTCGATCTGATTTTTCGGCGAGGCTTTATCCGAGAAAAATCCGACTTTCTCATGAAATTTCAACACCTGGCAAGTCCGTTGACGTTTCCCAAGAATACATCACGCACTTTGCGTTTGTAACCGTGGTAACGATTTATTTACTAACCAAATATTACAAATAAAAGTATTTTACAGCATACGGTCTTTTGCATGTGGGAACTGATAGGAGCGTTAAAACAAATATTTTGAATCGTTTTATCAACTGTCGACGAGCTCGTTTAAAAATACCAGAGAAATTCCTCAGGTATTTTTTGTCACGTAGGAACAAATCATGAATGTTATTGAGATTTTTCTCTTAATAAATGAAGTCTCGGTGCCTCGGAAAAGGTTGACTCGTGGCGCAATAGCGAGCGTCAATTAATATCATTAGTCGCTAAAGCTTGATAATGCCAATTAGTGAAATCCGGGCGAGCGCGGCGACCCTCGGTGTTTGACACCCTCTGCAAGCCCAATTATCCTAATCCGAAATGAACAACTACGCGCCGTCGTACTGCCAAACATTCGTTCGCACTGTAACAATTAACGATCGTCATTCTGATATTACTGTATGTGGGCCCTCGTTAATTCCTCGCGCGCGACTCTTTATTTAAATTATCTGTCAGCGTCGGGTACAGCATAATAATTATGGGACAGGATGAATTCGACGTCAAAGGTCGAATAACTCGCTGCGGAAAAGCATTGTTCGTTGCAACGCGTGCGTTTCCATCGATATCCTGCACGAAATGTCAAGCTAATCGAAGAGATAAGTGGGCGAGGATGATTGTCATATCTTTTACAAAGATTGATTTATACCTAGAGACATAAATTATTACTTTCCCTTATATCGTACGTATTGTCAGTCTGCGCAATAGCATTTAATGAAGCTGGCAGAAGCAGGCAAGTGTATTCATTATAACGTTATAATGCTACTATTGTTATTCGAATTTTTAAGTTGACAATCTCAGAACATTCAACGTAATTAAATTTGACATGTTTGCCTTATCCGTTTGCTCCTTCGGTTAATTATTATTCAATAATACGGCAATTCTATTCCTTTGTGTTCTCTAGCGTTTTGCTAAGGCCGTAGCGAAGCTCGTGAATTTCGATTGAGTTTGGATTGTTAAGGACTAGTTGATAATTCGATTTGGCAAAGTTGCTTATCCCTGTCTCTTGAATTTGCACTATCACTTCCCAGAATCCGTCTAATTAATAATCTTGAATTTCTCGAAACAGTGCTGCTGAAGAAACCGTAGTAGACAGTATGTTCAAGTTGACACTATCGAAAGATTCTTACTTTCTAGATTATATATATATATAATTTTATCAGGAATATTTACGAAAATTATATAAATAACGCTAGAATTTCAAGTATCTCTATCACATATTTCAGTCTTTTTGTTCTAAAGTCTAAATCACATTTTAGTGCCTCATATTTCTGTCCACTGTTCTTTGTGATCATTTCCTCACTTTCCTAAGATATGTCAGAAGATAGATTTACAGTAGATAGATTTATTTAACGACATTTCGTTTCATTACGTTACCAGTAGCTACTCTTTCGACGATCATCGGTCCGTATTCGCGCCTCGCCCACGTGGTGCTATTAAGGCATCGAATTAATCGACTGATCAGAGACTCGTCCAGGCCGGAATGATCGTTGAAGGTAATAATAGCCGCGAGGAATGCTAATGTCGGGGCAAATAAAACGAAGTCTGCCCTCACGTTTTGTCACTCGGCGTATAATTTCGCCGTGGAAAGTCCAATGAAAGATGGCGAAACGCAGGGAGGGAGGGGGATGGTGGGACCCAGTGGGCCAAGGCGCGCTTACAAATTACGGAGAGAGCGTAGTCACCACCAGCCGTTGGGACGACCCGGTAATTTGGGAAGGGCGATGAGATTAAGCTGCTCCTCGAAAACCATCATTTCATCGCGACAAAGGTACGCATTACCCGCGATAGGACGGCAGTACGACGACAGGCGCACTCGCGCCTTTTGACTTGCTAATGCTGGATTGGCCTCGCATGCTCCCTCGTGCTCCTCAGTTGATATTTTCGGGTCTGCGTGTGATTATTACAAGTGTGATTATCTTACGCGTCGATATCGATGCATTACGTCTGTAGAAACCATTTTTTTCGGGGTCCAAATTTCGGACATTGGGTTCAACAGTATTAAATGATATGCTATTAAGCAGAGAGTGAAGCAGGAGGTCCAAAATGGCATGTTCTTAAATATTTTAAGCTGCGTCGTACATTTAATAATTATTTAATATTAGCATATTTAAAACGGAGATTTCATATTTCATTTTATTAATTTATTCTCTATCGTTGTCATGAAAGATGACGATTATATGATATCGGGATTATATTAGTTCAGGATAGAGGATTGGCTTGTCGTTTGCTTTCATCAAAACTGGACCGGGGTTTCAGGATTTTTTCTTCGGGCATAGATCTGTACTAGTCGACATGGCTCTATCTTGAATAATATATCAAAGAATGAGCTCTTTGTCGGGCAGATGGTGCGATCGATATCACAGCCTGTCCTTTTCGATATTTCGAGGCTAAGGTAGGAATCGTCATTTTACCACAAGGAAAGTGTATTAGAGGTTCCCTTTGATTTGCTAATTTCCAACTGCCCGCGAGCAGAATTCGCTCTTTGATCTTTTGCGCGTATTAACGACGCGACGTGGGCGTTAAGCTGGCATCATGAGGTCCTTGATTTTCATGGCTTTGTTAGCAACGTGGAAAAGTATTTGTAATTTTTACTATTGGAAGAATAGATGTAGTTACAAGGTATATAATGATATTCCAACGTAATCGATATTGCAAATAACATGATCATTAAATGCGAAACATCGTAATTATTCACTACTTAGATCATTATTTTGCAGCATTTATATTCTTTTAAGAATATAAAACTATATTAAAAGCGAGAACAAATATTTTATAATTTTGATTTTAATTGTTACTCTTTAGATATTTTTAACAAAAAAACTATAATGTTATATTAAGATCCTTGAAGGGAAGAAAAGAGAGAGGAGGGAGAAAGAGAATTATCACAAAATTATTAAGCATAAAGCCAGGTTTACAACAAGATAATATTTTTATTTCATTATTTTGTTCAAAAAAATTAATACAATATAACAGAATTACTTTGTACAAATGTTGAAATTGCATCGTGCAATCTCCAATCTGTAAAGCGGTAAGATGGACGAGGAGATGCTTATTAATCTGCTTCTTAGTTCTGGTGATTGCATCCGTTTTCTTCGTAATCATGATCTTATCCTAAGAAAAGCTACAAGAACGACGCGCCGTTCTTTACTCGTGACGCCAAATATAAATCTAGAATTTCCGAGCAAAATGTGCAAAGAGATGGGGAGACGGGAATGATATAATTAATCGAACCATAATTCCTTTTGCTGTTTTGACTTGCTAATTCGCGAATTTGGTGCCACCCGAGGTCGCGGAAAAGCGCGCGTTCGCTTTTGTCCCGAGAAATTTTCATCGGCGTCGTTATATTTCATACGTATTGTCCGTTCCGTTCCGTCACGCTTCGCCGGAATCCGACCATTCAAGCTTTTGTCGTGCGCTAAAATCCCGAAGTATGAACCGAAATGATTAATCGAGTATCGGTATATCGTTGCGTCGTGCCGCGCGACGATCGATGTCGATATTGATGTAGATTTTTTCGCGTTCGCCCCGGTAAGCGGGAAATCAAATAAACGACGCTATCACCGCGCCGGCCCTCGTGGATAACGAAGTTTGTTTTTTTCCCCCTGGAAAACTTTGATGCATCGTCGATCGCGTTGCACGATGTGTGTTTAGGTAAACTGATTTTGGATGGTATTATACGAAAAATTAATGTCTCATTACTTTGTTGCGTGCGAAAGAGTAATCTAATAGGTTTCATTGATACTTATCTTCGATAGTATCTATATCTATCCGTAGCAGGGTTGGGAGATTTCAAGATAGAGTTCTCTCGTTTATTTCAAACAGTCCTTTCTTCACCCCATAGAAATAACAATAGAGTCAACAAAGAATAAAAGGCAGTGAAACTCGGGAAGCCTCGAGATTAGTATCATTTTCGTTGGCGAAGTAAATTTTTGTTATTAAGCTCCCGCTACGATTCTACGAGCGAGAAAGCAGCGGGGAAGTCGAAAGACAACAGATAGCCCGCGTCATCTGCGTCGGATGACAAATGTTGGCCGTTAAGAAATGGATGAGCGGCTCCATATATCACGGAGATAATTATGTTATAGTGCTCTGGCGAGTATTTTTAGGCAAGCAACATCGGTCGGTATCACACAGGACGCCATTGGTCCTCCCCTATCCGTCGCGCCCCGCCCATCCGGCACTGCACGCTTGTATCGCGCGAAGATAACAGAAATAGATCCTGTTACGAAGGGGTGAAACATAAAATTGTTCATCATTTGTCCCTTCGGCCGTATCCGAGCATTAAAAGAGATATGCACAGCTGCATCTGTCGCGAATCTCTCGTCTACGTGCACGCAATAATCCGCGCATAGAAAACTATTTGAATTATCATTTTATATAGGGGTCGTAGAACCCCGAGATGTCCTTGTAGCAACAGACACCGGGATTATAAACGAGAAAAAATGAGAATTATTTCAATCCTGTCAAGTATTCAGATTGTTAAGAAGTGTATTGTTTCATCTTAGCAGTTTTATCTTATAAAAGCCGGAGTGAACTTTGCGGTTAAAATATTAATTACGGAAGTTTCCTTTCGCGAAACATCCTTATCAGATTATTTTTATTTTTACTGAATATTGTGAAAAGTAGAGTACATATGTATTCATATTTATCGCATTTATATACTAAGTTATTTTCTTCAACTACTCTCTAAGAGTCAATCGGTGCATTAACACTGAATAATTCAGTGCTATACTTATAACTGTGAATCAGTGAATCAGTTCACTGTTTTCAGTTACGATCTACAGATTGATGTTTAGAGATAAATATTATCACGTTTATATATTAACTAATTAATTTTATCAAAATGATCCACTGTCGATTATCTTCGAGGTTCATACGTTATCTCTATAGTTATATATGCATATAATGTTCGCAATTCCTTGACACACACACACACACACACACACACACTTCTCGAATGTGATTGGTATATTGAACGGATTTCCCTCTCTCATGATAATTAGTTTGCAGATAAGCTAATTTCAGAGTTTAGTGTGCATATACGCGATGTTCTGCCTTGTGCACATGCGAGGACCCCTTACAACGCAATTTTAAATAAGCCCGCAAAAAGCGGGAATTAGTATCAAACGGCTTTTAACGAGAGTAAGGAATAATCCGTGTGCTGAATTCGGTGCTGACAATGTGTGAGAGAGGGAGGGGAAGAGAGAACTATTATGCAATTCTCCTGTGCCCGCCGGTGCATTCGCGTGGTCGCGAGCAAACGGCATTCTCATGAGCTCGAATTAATCCACGGCTTGTGTTGTGACCATCAAAGAACTCTCTCAACGAAGCCGTCAGGAGCACACGAATCGTTGCTTCGTTTATACTATGACTTTAAGCGCCCTCGATGATGGGCCCTCGAGTGCGTTCGTGCCTTTCCTTTTCGACGAGTGCCCCCGGGAATCGTAAAGACCCCCATTTTCGCCCAGCATTAAATATTATTACTTTTATGTGAGAGTGACACTGAATTTTCGATGTTGCGATCTGTTAGACTGTTAGAGTGAAAAATTATTCACAGTTTCCTGCATCGCTCAGTTATATTAAACGACAATCTTCAATATTTTTTATAGAAAATGTAAATAAGCAAATTAATTGCAATTGTACGGTTGTTTTAAAGTAATTTGCATTTGCAAATATCTCTTGGGATTATTGGCAGAAAGTCTTTCACAAAATTGGCCAAGTTATTTTCAAGATTCTAATATACAGCAAGTTTGTACATTTAGCAAGTTATGTCACAATTAAGATCTACGAATTAATCTTTGACAAATTTTTATAACAATCCGGAGCGCTTGTATTCCGTTTCATGGCGCTACAATGTCTCAATGTAACGTATGAAACAAAAATTAGCCTCGACTACTACGAATCATCACTTGGTATGAGACGCCCGTCGATCGCGCGTTTCGATTCTCTTATCCTTCGTTGAAAACTTCCTCCGCTTCTCTCACGGAACTTAATGAGGAAACTTCGAGGCGAAGCTATCGCCGCTTTAGTGTCACGTTCAAGAATAAGCTGATTCTTAGCGGCGCTTATACTTTTTGAAGAAGTGCAGTCGCTTTTTCATTATTCTTCGCTTCACCGACGACGTTGTCCGCCTTCGTCTCTTTTGTCTTATTATTTTATACAAACACGTAGGTAATGTGCATATAACTTTTAGTAAAAGATATTCATCAGTAAACATAATTGATGAATTATATATTGTAATAATCGACCGTAGTGGTGTTAAATAATATTAAATAATAATTGGAAAGATTGCATGATAGCCGCTCTTTACACGTTTACATTATTAACTTAATTAATATGTTTAACATAATAGCATTTCTCTAAAGAAAAATGTGGTTTTCGCGCGTTTCTCTAAAGAAAAAATGCGGTTGTGGCGCATTTCTCTTCACTAATAATGCTATCGGAATCGTCATACGCTGTCTAAAAAGCAATGTCGATGATGCATGTCGAAATGTGTCCCTTTTTTTCATTTTGGTACCGCGGCTTTTTAATTATCTCACGTAACACGAGTGACATCGTTGCACAAATTGAGAGCGGACGGACGAGGGCGAGAGAAGACTCGAGGATGCAGTCAGGTAAATAAATTTGTCGAAGTCCTCGTGTCGCGTCGGCCCGGTTATGGGAAGCATTCGAAGTATGCGGTGCAAACGGACGGAGGGTGAGCGCTTAAACGTCCCGACAACCCGTAATCGTGTTTAAATGAGAGTGCAATCTCAGACGCAACTAATTGCCTTGGCTTGACTTTTTCTCGGTTGTCAGCGCTCAAAATTTACAGATGGAAATCTATCTCCACTTAATGAGCTCACGTGTCGATGCGAACGTATTATTTTCCGATTTCTGCTTTTTACGACGACAATCAAATATATAATTCGCTTCCACATCCCTGTTTATCCCAACTAATCTCTAAACAAGATAATTTCGACACGGCAGTAAACTTTACAGTGTCAACTCTCAATCGTAAACGTTCTGCCCTTCGTTTTCATTAACTTTCCGATTCAAATCCCGAACTTCCGAACTGTCACTTTGTAACTTCCCGGTGTTTAACTTTCAGTCTTCAAATTGCATTTCTATCGACTTTATATTTATATTTGCTATATATGTAATTTGTATTATTGTGTACTACATATATTAGCACAAATGAAGATAAATCAATATAGAAGCATTTATGTCTCATGCAATCGGTCAATTAGCATCACAGCGTTGTCTTAACGTGCAATAAAAAATCGAAATTAGGCCTCATTGATAGTGTTTACCTCGATTTGACCAGACCCGATCTGGAAGTCACGAATGGATTAGCTTGACCATTAGTTCGTTTTTAACCCACTCTCGCGTAGAAAGTGCTTAAATTCCACAGCATGAAAAGAGGCGTCACATCTGTGTGGCGTGTTTCTTCTTACAGTCCGACGGAAGAATTTTTTTTTGTAAGGTGAGCATTACATCTCACCGTAGCGCTACCGTGGGCCGACGTCTAATGATAGCGTGCCCGGGTTCTCCCCGGTGTATATAACCGACGACTCGCATATTCGCGCAACCGCGCGTAGAATTTCCGCCTGTTAGCCTCGCCACGTCGGCGGGCGTTTCCGCAAAAGTCAAGAGAAGCTCGAGCGAATCCGCCGGATCGCGCTGTAACATCCTCCGCAAGAGGATGTAACATTTCCGACGGTTCGACGCGTTCGTTAATTCGAAGACGGTTGAAATCCCGCCGAGATCGTGCTGCAATTTTACTCGAAATTTGACGCATCGGCTTTTTCTTCATACAAAAATAGAAATCTCAATTTGATGGATTAAGCCGTCATCGTTTCCATTTCTTTTGTCTCTTAATTTTATTGAAAATAGAGAAACGAGCAGTTATTCATTTTACTTTAGTTCTTTTATTTATTATAATAAGTATTATATTAGCATCATATCTGCTTTTCTTCCTTAATGGTAATAATCGTTGTTATAATCGTTTGCGCAATAAGACATTCATTGCTCCTAAAAAGCGCTTAAATAATTTTTGTGTCTTCAGAAAAATTTAATATTCCGGATAATTTTAGAACGGGTGTGTTAAAATTGTTGTCTTATGGTTTCTGCCTCTCTATTGTGGAATTTATCGCGTTGTATAAGCAGAAGGATGACAATTAGATAACACGAAGAGCACCCTCCAGCGCAAGTACCGTTTCGGAGTGAAGCTGTCTTTCGCGAGTCGACGAAAGTTCGCTTGGGTTTCATAATCCTCCCAGGGAGTAATTAGATGTAAGGATCGCAACCACCCTTGTCTTTCGTGCTAGTGCTCTAATTTTCAGTTCTATTGAGCGTCAAAATAAATGAAAGCAAGGTTGCTCTGTGAACGTTATCGACTTTTCGATACGCAAGAGGCAACTCGCACATCATTTTGTCGTTCACTGAATCTCGCGTCTATAGAATGGATTAAGGTTTCGCGAAGAAAATAACAAGTATAGATAAGGAAAACTTGGATTTTCTTTCTTTATTCTATTCTCCCTCGTGTCGAAAGGAAAGCCGTTGGCCAAAAATATGCACGGTAATTAAGTAATACACCATTCAAGTAATGCCTGTTAATTCGTGTTAATACCTCGACCTTGTAGACCAAATTCCCGTGCGGTTTACACCTAGACCGGTGTAAATAACTACATGGTATGAGGGTTTATATACTGAATATAACGACTTTGTAGTTGGGAGATCACGAACGCAAGTAGTAGTTTTTGTAGTTTTTTTCTGCAGTAAGATTAATTGCGAAGTATCGATTTTATGATTTTAACAAAGTTACGGTGCTCGCTAAAAGTTAAAAACAAAAACGTTAATAAGAATAGAGCGAAAAAGATAATGCGGGAGTGAGTGGATTATGAATGCGGTTTGCGTATAATTTTATAAAGAAGTCCTCGGAGCACGCATTTGCGATTTCAACTTTCCTGGAATAACTAATGTTGGCATTTTTAGAGTAGCCTGGAGACTGAAGTATAATTAGCCTTAACTTACAAAATCTCGCCACACCGGGTGAGCTTTTAAGGCGCGTAATCGACATTAAAGGGTTTAAAAAGTTTCGCGGACATTTTCCGAGCTTTTATTCCGGGCGTAAAGCGAAAACATAATTTAGATCGAATTTCAGAAGCGTTTTAGAGCAATTATCCTGCATATATTGATCATCAGCGCCTCATTTAACACAGGAACCCTCTTTTAGCTTTGCATTTATCTAAAGTTAACATTGTTCGGATTCATAATTCATTCTCTATTATGTAAAATATCTACCTTATTATTGTATCGGAGATTTATCGGAAGTTTATCATCCTGCTAATTTAAAAAGAATATTAGCACACACAAAGTTATAATAAAAGTATATTAAACGGCTTAACTATCTCTCTCTCTCTCTCTCGTACACACGTAAAACTTTTATTAAGTTTTATACGTTTACATGCACTATATTATCATTATCTATCTTTATCATATATAAAATATATAAAATAGATGAAATAGTAGCAAAAAATTATACGATACTCTAATTGTAACAAGAATCTGTGGACTGTGAAAAATGTAGGTGGAATGATTAATAAGTGATGGCCTCTCTCGCGCGAAACGCGATTAAAACGGTATCTCGGCGCCTCTAACGAAGGCACTCCCGACGCGCGCGCGAACCTAATCTCCACCTCGTCCGCAACTATGCCATTGACTCGGCCGGAAGGCTGGTATATAGATCGCTTTCATCGCTCCCTTTCGCTTTCCACTCGTGTGCGTGCGAGCCACCTTCGCTATTTCGCCTTCGCCTTCGCCTTCGCGTTCGTTCTCGTCCGTTAAATCTATCAGCGCTTGCGCTTCTCTCTCTCTCTCTCTTTCGCTTACCGCTCACCTTCTTTTTCTGCTTCCGAGCATGCTCGTTGTGAAACGCTTCACGCGATAATGCAGTTAAACACGTGGGCGTGGGGATACCGATTCGCGCGTATCATTGCGCTTTCTTCGATTGCATTACGTTTCATGTCTCGAGGCTATGATGCTCATCAGTGGTGTTAAACACTGCCTGCGATTGAAGACAGCGATACGATGTTCGCGAGATAGAAATACAGCTTTCAGATTGGCATTCGTGATCAATTTTCATCGCGTTCATTTTATTATTTGTTTTTCCATGTTGCAAACCAAATATGGCGAAAGGCGGTTTTCGATTCTACCCGAAATATATTTCTCTCCCTCCCTCCGGCGCGAAGAATATCCAGAGAAGGTCTTGAATAGGAGAAGAGCGATATTTCCGTTTCCGCTTCATTCGCGTCACCCTCTTAGAATTCCCTGCATCTGCGAGCCTCTTCAACTTCGGGGCTGGCGCGAAGAGCTCATCGTCCGCGGAATACGAGTGTGCGAATTTCGCGTGCTCTTGTCTGGCGGTAGTAGACGATTCGTTTCGGCGGTAACGCGATTTTCTCTCGTCGTACGCGAGCGGCCGAGAGTAGCCGCGTTCGCACCAGGTTCGGATGCCATAAATACGCGAACGTGTATGGGGAACCAACGGCATGCGCCAAGAGATGCCGGCCGTTTAACCTCCAGATCGATGCGCGCGTAGCAAAACGTCACAGTCCGCGCAGCGCCTTGGTTAAAGGCCGAAAATGCTAACAACTGATGAATTAACACTGGCAGATAAGTCAGAGACAACAGATCTGACGAGCTTTCGATCAATTTAGAGTCGACTTTTAAGAAAGCGTCAATACTTTTTGGATTTCAAACCATTATTTAAAGGTCTTTTGTTTTAATTAAAAGTTCCAGTCTTATTTTTTTATGTGAGGCTTAATTACCATAGTGAGTAATACCAAATTATAATGCAGATATTAAACCTTATAATTTTTCTATAATACGGTTCATTACCCAGAAATTCAAGAAATTATTACTAAAATTAAATTCATGGAATCTTTTTTATCATCTAGTCACAGTTGTACAAAGTAATCTGTCGATAATTGACATTAGATGGACAATATGTAAAGACACTGATCTACGTTTTCCTTCTTGCATTTCTGTTTAATTTCAAATTTTACTACACGATTAATTTCCGTAACTTTAATGAAATCGCAAGCAACGTACGAAGAAAATGGTTCAAAATAATATCTCGAGCCTTCGTGTTAAATCTCCCGAATTATCGATGTCACGTTGCCGTCTCCAACGGGGAGAGGTTTATGTGGGATGTTACTTTTTATTATGATTATTTGTTTATCATTCATTTATTATGTATTTGATTTCTTTAGAGACAAAATATGTCCGACTTATTATGTGACGCGGTTGGCTAATGTCAGTGGACAGATGGGCGATGATAGGAGGCAGCACCAGAGAGCGGA
>NW_011967240.1:1620289-1631612 GCF_000949405.1 Vollenhovia emeryi | reverse complement strand
GTTTAGAGTGTTCGAAGCAACTTGATCCCAGAGAACTGAATAAATCTTGCTCTCCTTCTCTCTCTCGGTGCGAAGAAATAGTGGTCGCCGGATGCGATGGGATACGTTTACTAGCTTGCAAAGTGCCCAGGACGTCGAACGCTATTGCCTGTCGGATTCTTGTTTATAACAACGTAAGACATCGGGATAACGATCGCGCGGTGGGCAGTAAAATCGCGCCTCTTCTCCCGCGCTGCTAATTCTACGAGGTTGTCACCTGGTTAAATAATCGACCAGGCTCTCGTACAGCAGCAGCAGCAACGACGGCAGCGGCAGTGGCTCGGAATCTGGCACACTCACGTTCTGCCAGGCGATTTTAGTGCGCCTGTGGAATAACGGAGCATTCGAAATTAACGGTCCGTTTTACGCGCGCATCGGGTACTACCCGGAGATATCTATGCGCTTAAACCGCGCCGCCAACATCCGTAGATAGCCCTATCAAAAAGTCACTTCCGAGAGAATGGCGATCGCCTGTGGCAGCCGTTTACCGTGATCTCCGCGCTAGGAGCGAAAAAAAGCCGCTGCGACGAGATTATACGAAACGAGATGGAATTCGCATTAAGTATCTCCAAGTCCGCGAGATAGAGTTTCTCATCGGACTTTTTTTTTTTCAATGGAAGATTAACTTTAAAATTCATTGTTGAACTTTTTATCATTAATCTTTCAACACGCGTGCAGAAATGAAGTTTCGACTTCTGCGAACTTGGCGTATCTACAAGTTCTTGAAGATGCTGACGTCAGAATTGCGAAAGAATTCAGAACGGTGAATCCAATATCCAAGAACTGCTCTTGTTTGCATGATCCCTGTATAAGAAGTGCTGAGTTAGGTAGAACGGCAAAGCTTGGTGCATCGCTAACAATCTGTAATATTTTCCCTGCTCTCCACTTAGGAGAGAACACTGATACTTCCGACGAGGATCCCCTATTTTCAGTTAATTAGAGATCGTTCCCGAGTATCACGAGTTATTCCGCCAACTTTATCGCGTAACCATACTGGCCTACTTTGCGAACGACTACCACCCTAAATTGCCAGGCTTCGCTTTTGTTCAACCTGTTAGCGGCGTAAGTATACATATAGACATGTCCTCTGGCACGACGAAGACGAAAACGGCGACGATGACGATCCCTGTGCGAGACGTAAACCGCCGGGAGGAAGAGTGCCTCCGTTCGCGTCGCGTCGGGGTGCCATAAATACGGTGGGGGACGCTGTGGTTGGGGCGAACACCGAGAGCTCCAACGCTCCCACGTGCTATTGCCGTCCGACGATCGTCGTCCGTGGGCGCGTGGGCAGATGCCAGCTTGCACGACACGACATAGAACGCGAGATGGGTAATAAGAAGAGTGCACGCGCGATACAAGGCTTGCTGGACGAGCGTGTCTACATACGCGTCGCCTCGTCTCGCCTCGTTCTCGGGCCCTTGCACGCGTGTCCCCGATTCCCTCGGGTGGCTTCTGCAATACGTCTTGGAATCTTTCTCCACGACTCGGAAACCGAGGCAGCGCTGTAAAGTCTGGTCTCGGAAACTTTGGAATACTTTCCGCTGGAATGATTTCGTTAGAATTTATCGAGCAATTTTTGAAATTTCTTCGGGAAAAACGGTATTTGAGATGAAAGAGTAAATATCGTCAATACCTCGCACTTTCACCTCGAGTGCTCGCGTTTCTAAATTCAAGATTGAATATATTGATCTTTCCAAAGAACTACCGCGTCATTTCGAATTTCGACTCTCGGCGGAACGTCAGTGACCGAATACAAATGAAATCGCGTCTAGATTTTTATCACAAGTAGCACAGATATGATCGAGATGCCCTAAGGACATTGGTATACGCACTGCAGTCTCGCGCGTTACCCTTCAACCTCAACCGTAACAAAGGGCGCACGAGACCGCGTTGCGTGCGGGCTTAATTAATAACGCCAGCTGCGACAGGCCTTGTTTATTTGCATCTTATCGACGCCGATGACAGAGATACGAGTACGTCATCGATCACTGTCCGCCGGCGTGAGCGAAACATAATCGGTGGTACTGTGAAAGATACCCGCGCCGCGTGTGTCACTCGGCGGGTTCGGCTTTGCACCACGCTGTCCCGAATTTCCGGATGCCATCGGCGCGCGCAACGAAGAAGGATCACCGGACAGTCGGACGCATTCGTATCTCGACTGCTACAGGCGACTGAGTCTAGATTTCCACTGTGTATCATCTCGACGAATGATCTCGGAACGACGGGCTTGAACGACGGGTGGCAGTGTTGTGTGCGTACGCACGGCTTCTGTTATCATTAAATCGGCTTTTCTGTAGCACAAATCGATATATTCTCTTGACGAGAGAAAAGAAACTGGCTTTTAATTAACATTATTGCTTCATGTTAACGATCGAGCGTTCGATTGTGACAGGCGACACTCGATCATTTCCGCCGAACACGGCACGTGTGATCGTCCCTGATCCTTGAAAATGTATCGCATTTAAAATGCATTTGTTGTTAATCGTTGTAAACTGCACGTGCACCGATACGTCTTGTATCTTGCGGTTCCATCGAACGTCAGCCCTTCGATTCGCCGTGCGCGCCAATGCTATCTCCCAACACGCAGAGGGTGATAAGCGTATTTCCGAAAGCTCGGCACGGAAATCCGTGTGCGGGGTCGGCGGCTGTCCGGTTATCGTTCCTTGCGGCGGAACGCGGAAATTCGAGCTTGCGCCGAGGGGGAGAGAATCCGGTCTCGCGCGCGCTTTCCGCACCCGCTGACTTCCGTTGACGTGAGAGTACCCCACGGCTACGTGCTCGTCTGTTTATTACCCGCCGCGGGCGCTTTTGATCGCGAGCGAATCCATTCTTCCCTGCAATCCTGAGGTGCGCCGGTTAACACAACTAGCTGCGCGTCTCGCCCTTCCCGCGTACTTGGCGGTGGACACGTCAGCGATCGCCCCTAAATTTCAGAAATATTCAACGCCTCCACTGCTGGCTCGCTGAATAAGAATATTTTCAGCACGTACATCGAGGTACTGAAATATTTATTATTTTTATTCCTGCATCTCCGAAGCTTGCTTTCATCAATCCGTCTAACTTTCAGTGCGGAATATCTTCGTAGTTACGCTGAAATTTTTTTACACGAAAATAGTTTGAGAAGTTCGACGCGCACCATCTGAATATCTTACAGATACATATTTTAATTTTGGTTAAAATACGCTCCGCGGTGGCAAATCTGTCTGATTCAAACATAAATTTATAAAACATTTGCTTCCGAGTGATTCATTGATTTGTCATATTGACTGAAAAGTGGCAAGTGTGGCGCAGAGAAATGTGCGCTGCTTAGCAAACAAATGAACGAAAGATCCGAGTTCAAATCCACGGACTCCGCTGGTTTATTTCGGAATCTCCCGAAGGGAAGTGGCAACCACCGAGAGTATCTTGCCACACGTACTCCTTTAGGGGTATAGCACTCCAGATGGGAGGTTTCCTTCGGCATGGTTAGCAGCCCACCGAAGATGAAGTAAAACCAAATGCTGAAAGTACCAGAACGAGAACTGGATAAAACAGGCTTTAAGCCTAACACACGAGAAAGAAGAAGAAGAATGATGAGAATTATTTTTAGATTTGAAAATTACGAGAGACACCTATATGCATCGAAAGATACATATATTTGCAATGAGCTTCGCTGAGAAAAGACACACATGAACGAAAACTGGCGATCGATCGCAAAACAACCTCGAAAACGACCTGTATTCTTATCACTCCACTCCGCCGATCGATACATGTTTCGTTGTCCGACCGACTTGTTCATATTTGCTTTCGTATACACCGTATACGTCGCTATATATCGCCGATTACGCGGAGTACCTATCGGAATATTGCCCGAAGCACTTACGTAAATTGAGTGGTCGCGTGGACAAATAACAATGTCGCCGCTGTCGTCGCTCGCCATTTGCCATCGGTGCGTGTGAAAGTAACAACAGGGATTTTGCGCGCTTTCGAAATACCGCCGGCCGACACGTTCACCGCGAGAGAGGCTCACCATTCCGTTCCCCTCCCCCCCCTCTTTCCCTCCCCTCGGGCGTGGTACCGGAGCATAATTGTAAGATTTGCAACTCTAATAGCCTCGTACTCACCGCCCACTGGACTCGATATTAATTTTAATCACCCTGTACGTAACGCTTACGTGCCCCGGATCGGCATAAACGTTCTCTTCCTGAATGCTATTATACTCTCACGTGGCTTTTCCCCTCTGCACGACGCGTGTATCCTCAGGTATCTATCGTGTAACTCCGAGTTTATGACCCTGCAATTATCGCGCAGTTTGTCGTGACATTAGGTGATATGGCAATGAAAGAGACAAATTTCAAGAGGAGTGTAATTTAGAAGAGCTTTTATATTTTTTTCTGTAACGTGCACACATATTATTTGGAAATTATTCGTTAACGTGAGATAAAATGATATTATTTATTTGTTATAATTTTATCGATAACGTTTGTGTTTCATCATCGCATGTGCCTCAAAGTCAGTACAGAAACGTACTTTCACATATCATTTTTAATTGCAAATATTCTAGTAATTTCCTTTACAAATATTAAGTTACATAATTAAATAATCTCAAAGTAAATAATTAATTTATATGAACCACACAGCTTTGACAGCTGTTTAATCTCTAATTTCCACGTGTAATTTTATATACCATATCAATAATGTTATATTCTGATACTTTTGTTATATAATATGTTAATTAGGCAAATAGAGTAAGTAAAACGTTATGAAGAAATCACACGTGTATGTGTACATTTAAAATATTCGAGAAAGGGAAGAGGAAGTTTTTAATTCTAAAAGTATATTGTCGATTTTGTCATTTTGTAATTAAGAGCTCTGATTCTTGTAGATTGTTAAGGGAGAGACAATTGAATGATAATCAAATTACGATGCTGAAAATTATTGCTAATTAAATCAATTTAATGAATCGATTGCGAGGAATTCCGATCTAATGACTGTTAAAGTTGATTGCTCCTTATATTCAATTGCATTATGTTCCTTTAAATTATCAGAGATTTCCAGCGCCCCTGATTTCGTAGCAATTAATTGCATCGTCCTAGTTCCGTAACAACCTCTTTGTTAATTCTACATATGTCCTTACTTCTCTCCATAATTACAGCTTACACGTAACTGCTCGCAGTATCTATTGTTTGCCGAGTAAATGGATCCTAGCAATTTTGGTTGGCTCTAGTTTTATGAAATAATGTGGTTTTAATTTAAAACAGTCGCATATAAATAATTTCCAACGATGTCGTATTTTAATTATAATACCTTATGAGATAAACTACTGAGTTTATTAAATACAAGAGTATAAAAATTACTGTTGCTTTTTATATTTAAAAGAAAACTGTAATATCGAGGTTTTTCTTAGTCAAACTTTTATTTTGCAAGCGTAGAGCAGAGATATTTTATTGAAACTTACTATTTACTAAAAACCTCGTCTAATCATGTAAAAGACCACGTTATTACTGTCTTTCATAGAATTAACTGTCAAAGAGACGTGACTGAATGCAAAGATCACATACCGTCGAATTATAGTAAGTCGGACAAAGGGTGAGCACCAATATTAACGTCGGTCAACTTGACGATATACGGCGAAGGGTTAGAAGAACGAGTTAGGAGTACGGTAAATTGATGGTTGTGTCACGCCATTAATACGCTTGAACGGCTCGCTCAGTGCGTGCAATCTCCATGGTGGAGGTCGATCGACCTCGTCTCATAATGGCCATGGTCGATCGAGTGCATACGACGGAAAAGGTTTTATGCAAATTCGCAACGACGTCGGTCGCCGCGACATCGTATTGTTCCTTTATAATCGCATAGCCGCGGAGCCGATCTGCCCACCGATCATCCTCACCAATGATCCCGTCTTAAAGTAATAATTATTCGGCGAGGACGCGCCTTAGAAAATTACCGAGCGGTGAATATTTTGCGCTGAGCTGACATGCATTTTTACTTTTTTTTCATTCCTTCAAACAGCATATCTCCCCCCCCCCCTCCCCACATACGCACATACGTACATATTAAAACATTTATTAAAGCATCTTTGTACTCTTCCACACTATATTTCGTCATTATATCTTATGATTGCACATATGTCGTTTCATTATAAATTTAATATATAAATTATATAGAGAAGAAATTATGATTATTTAAAGAGAAAATATTTTAAAGTCCACTAACTATTATTCTGTTTGCAACGGTACTTGAAACAACACGTGATGAATTTGTTTCGAGAATCTCTTTATATCCTACCGAGTATAGCGATCATTCTGCTTAGATGGAAAAAATTCAGAGCAAAAACCAGACCACGATGCGTTCATATGCAGGAGAGAGCAATAGTTCTGCTCGGACGACGCTTATTGAAATACTACTACGAGAAAGTCTAGGGAAGGGAAATCTTGCTTTTCCGTTTATCTTCTGAGTATTCGCAGTCTTTACAAGCGTCTTCTTCGTGAGCAGCTTAGTTTGCAAATCCTCTTTCTGTCAATCGGAAACGCCCTGATGATTTTAACCGCAGTCATATTTTTCTTTTTCCTTTCTTTATCTTGTATTTATTGACGCCAACTTCGTAATTATTACTATTTTATACGAAGTTGTATTTTTCTTTACACCTTTTTATCCGTAGCTTGAAATAAGGAATAATTTTTGTCCCCAATTATGATTGAATACCGTTTTACAAACATTATTATAAATGATATCACTCAAGATTGAATTATTCAGAATGGAAAATTCACAATTTTCGATAAAAATAAATATTAATACGTTGTTAGCATAACCATAACATAAATGATAACAAAAGCCGTTTATAGTAACTAAGCAAAATTTACACATTTTCATTGTATGCATCTGCGGAGCGTTTAAGTTAGTCGAGAAGAGAAGACGCGGAAGTAAACGAATTTCCTGCGAGCCATTAGTCAAAAGAGTTGTTACCGCAGTTGTGGGATCTCGCGTATATAGGGTGCCCCTGATTAATATCATATTTCTTTTTAGCGATGAATATCAATATCTAAAAAGTGCTGAAAAATTAGTGCTTTGATAGCTTCTGAATGCCAAATTAATCGCTGATGATGGTCTATTTCCCCCTGTTCAGAGATGCGTGTAAATGTACTGCGCGGCTCTGTCGATTCGGTCATTACTCGTCGTGCATTTCGAAAATGTTGCATTTCCACCGAATAATGCATCATCAGCGTTTAATTTCGAGTTGGTTGTTCCGGAAAATAGCGGTAAACGAAAGGAAAAATGTTTCAATTACATAGAAAATTTCAAAAATTTCAACATTTGTCTATTTTTTCCGACATGTAGAAAATGAATGTATTGAATTTACACATTTCTCGACCAGTTCAACTATATTGAGAGAAAATATGGTTAGCCGGAGACACCCTATATACGAGCGAACATTTTTTTGTTCACCACCTTTTTTAGCTCTTATTTTACCCCGTATTCTTTTCTCAAGGAAGCTCGTTCCTCTTCCTCTGTTTCTCCATCACTTCGGTGGTCCATCCGTCGCTGCGGGACGAACTTAATTATACTTTATCGCGACCTCGTCACAGTTATTTAAATTTAAATCGTGCGTCTCGCGCGTCTGGGTGGATGTTTTAACGACGCTACTCGTCGACTGCGGTCTATGATGATTAACAGTAGCATGAGATTTTTTAAACATTGCTGCAGCGCGCAGATTAATCCTCTAGAATCCACTTTTCTAGAATTTTTCAACATTTTTTAAACAAACCTTATAAGCATGAGAAACTATGTTACATTTACAGTCATTTGCAAGCAAAATATTTATTTAAATACAGTCAATTATTTGTCTGAGATAATGTATTGTCTCGAATTAGTACTCATTGATCTAGCTTTTTCTTCTGTAGTATGTATTGTATAAAGTTCTGTAGTATGGATCGTATAAAAACATATTTGCAGTAATGAACCGGGAAAGAACGGGGCAATTGTTTGCGGGCCAGTAAACAGTGGCAATATTTTCGGGTCGGCAATTTAAATTGAAACTGTTTGATCAGACATACGAAGAGTGTGGTGCTGACGAGTAACACAAGAATTAACCATTGCTCCGGCGCAATTAAGCCATGCTTTTTGCCGCCCGCGTTGTTTGTATCACGACAGTATTTGTACGTACATGTACATATGTGTGTACACGTGTGAGAGGGAAAGAGGGAGAAAGTCAAGAGAGAATTTAGCTGCGTAGACTTGGTGAAACGTGGAGACGAAAATGATAAGTGGAACGAGGGAAAGGGCGAAATATCAGGTTACTCAGTCGCAATGCAAGTCCCTTTAGAGCGGCCAACAAATGGAAGTGTAATAACATTAGCAACTCGAGTAAGAAATGAAAACGTCGGGGGTGCGGTGGCCGGTCGGCCGGCATTGCGAGCAGAATGACATTGTAACAAGGGAACAAATGGATGATGCGAAGTGCGCCATGTGAAATTCATCCGCCGATGGCCGGATAGTTGCAGAAAACGAGGTGACTTGGTGATAAACGGCGAAAATATATACAATACTCTACTTTACTCCATAACGTGAATGTCCGCGCTTGCATAAATCGGCGACAATGCACGGTCGTACTGCAAGAGTACGTAGGTACGTGAAATGTTAGAAGTGGTCTACGCCGATAATGGAAGTTGAATAATGTATCTACTCCGTAATTTATTTTCTCTGTTTTGATAATGTTTCTTACTTGGTTTTCTTATTTTAAAGTTATGGCCCGAGTATTCTTGCAACGAACAACTAGTACATATTATTCAGCCTTACGAATTGCTGCAGATTTTTTTACTTTGAAACTTAAAATTTAGTTTGAAGTTTTATAAGCTCACTGGAAACTTTTCTCCAAATTGAAAGGTATTAAATTATTCATTGTTAGGGCCACAGAGTCATGTAAGTTGGAATTGTATTGTAGATATTGATTTAATAATTTGTGAAAGTTCAGCGGCGGGCAATTATTTTAAAAAGAAATATGCAAGTTACCGCGTAAATGAAAGCTTTTTGTGAATGGCGAAAAAAGCCTTGATTCCGGGGTACTTTCCATGATATTTGCAACGGGCATTGTAGAACGGAAGCGAAAGAAAGCGGGGAGAAAAGAAAGAGAGGTATAACAGAGAAGTGTGCGCGCATGTATCTGCATGTATGTATATTATGCGTGTATTACGGCAAGGACGGGTCAGAGTATCACGTCGCTACTTAACTTGACGAACTTAATGGCCGAACGTAATGGTGCAGCCGCCAGGAAAAAAAGGCATAATTAAGAGTAGCAAGGATGCCAGTTCTTCGGTCCCCTAGTTGCTGGGTCAGGATTTATGTTACGCGGTAATTTCCACAAAATCCTGGCGACCTGACGAGAGAAATTCACCCCAAAAGGCGCCACGCATGCGCTTGCGATCGTACTGAAACTCTTTCGTCCGCTTTAATAGTCGCAATATATATTTTGCAAACTGTTGCACTAAATTCCACTCATTGTATTTTCTCAATGTCGCATTATTTGGGGCAATAAGAGTCTCTCTTTATGCGCAATCCCTTTCTAAAAAGAGATGTTACCGGCGTGATTGTCGTTAATATCGTACAGTTGAGACCTCTTTTCCGCGATGCCGATTGGTTTTCTCAAAGTGCAATATGCTTCACTTCTCTTTTAGTATCGTGTCATGCTTCAGCTCGCATGTGAACTTTGACAGTTGTGCAAAAATATACTTAAAGAAAGTTAGAAACTAAACAGAAAGTTAACGAAAAAGAAGTTAAAGTTAAATATCTAATGGAGTGAAAGAGAATGAAAGAGATTCTTATTCTTCTAATGAGATACAGCGATAACTAATCTTCTTTTTAAAAAGGTATATAAGAGATTTAATTATTGACGCTGCTCCGCGATGCTGATTTCCTCGCTTGGCTTTCTACTGCGAGTAGCTGTCAGTGCGGAGATAATGTAATATGTATTTTGACAGAGTGTCAATGTCAGATTACGTCTTCACTTGAAAAAAATCTTAATATGTGAAAATCATGAATAAATATAAATTAAAATCGAATAGCGTGTGCAATGCTATTTCGAATAAAGTATTTAATACCAATTTATATAATTCTTAAAGTAAACAATTCGATAATTTTTGCTCATAGTAAAGATATGTAATTTAGTAATATACATTTGTATGTATCAACTATTGCGGTAAAATCTCTAATCTTAGTAATTAGAATTTAAGTAACAACGCTTTTTGTCTCGAAACTTTTTCTCGATTGAACAGAATTAATCGTTAATTTAATCAATCCCAATAAATCCGCAGAATGATACACAAAACATAGTAACAGTCACGGAACAAAGTAAAGTAAAATATTAAGTACAGAATTTTCAATTTCGTAGGCGGGACAACGGACAACGAACGCTCAACGTTTTTTTTGTTGTTTTTCTCTCGGCGCGGTGACGTACGATGTTTTTGCGTGCCATCGAATACCTGAAGGGGCTGAAGGTCGCTGCGTTATCACTCGCTCGCCGAACGTCGGGCCGGCAGGCAGCAGCGAGAGTCGCTCCGTGTGTCGTATTACTTTTGCGTTATCGGTTTCCAAGACGCGATCACGATGAATGTGATGATAAAACGCTATTGATTTGTGCACGTTTAATACTAATAAGTAACGTTCGTCGACTAAATATTATATCAACGTAGATTTCACGAGACTAACTCATCTAATTGTAAAATATGAACGTAAACCGTGGTAATTTGTCGCGATTACATCTCGTTTACGCACCGTGCTTTTAAATTATCTGTCGATTTCGTATAATTTGTTTCATTTTCGGGAAAAAGGAAAGAAATTTGTTCGGCTGTCGCATTCGCGCTGTAATTCGCTCTGTCGTTCTTCGCTAATTCAAAAGTGATTTATCCATTCTGTCGAATCAAAAATGCAAGTTGTTAGTTTGTATAATTTGTACGACAATCATGAGATATTTGTTAATAAGATTTCGTGCGTTTCGCGGTATTTCATATCGCGTACGGGAGTGCCCGAAATTTCGCGCGATCGATGATTTTTGCGAGTGAGTGTTGTGTAAGTGCAACAAGAAAATCTGAGAGGAGGAGCAGGCCTTAGGGAGGCATCGGGCAACAGCGGAGAAATCGGTGAGGTGAGTGTCTTACATTTTTATGTTATCTGCTATTTGTGCAAAATGAAGCATCTTGGTAATTGTGCATAAAAGCGACTTCCTCTCCGATTCGCTTGATTTTTAAATATGTTGTTGGGGATGTCTTCCCGAGTAATTTCATATACAGGGTGGGCCATTTTAATTTAT